>NC_074670.1:81867086-81914754 GCF_029448725.1 Salvelinus fontinalis
AAACAACATGTGTCTGCTGTTCTACAGGAAGATAAACAACATGTGTTTCCTGTTCTAGAGCTACACTACTACAGGAAGATAAACAACATGTGTCTGCTGTTCTACAGGAAGATAAACAACATGTGTTTCCTGTTCTAGAGCTACACTACTACAGGAAGACAAACAACATGTGTTTCCTGTTCTAGAGCTACACTACTACAGGAAGATAAACAACATGTGTCTGCTGTTCTACAGGAAGATAAACAACATGTGTTTCCTGTTCTAGAGCTACACTACTACAGGAAGATAAACAACATGTGTTTCCTGTTCTAGAGCTACACTACTACAGGACGATAAACAACATGTGTCTCCTGTTCTACAGCTACACTACTACAGGAAGATAAACAACATGTGTTTCCTGTTCTAGAGCTACACTACTACAGGACGATAAACAACATGTGTCTGCTGTTCTACAGGAAGATAAACAACATGTGTTTCCTGTTCTAGAGCTACACTACTACAGGAAGACAAACAACATGTGTTTCCTGTTCTAGAGCTACACTACTACAGGAAGATAAACAACATGTGTCTGCTGTTCTACAGGAAGACAAACAACATGTGTTTCCTGTTCTAGAGCTACACTACTACAGGAAGATAAACAACATGTGTTTCCTGTTCTAGAGCTACACTACTACAGGAAGATAAACAACATGTGTTTCCTGTTCTAGAGCTACACTACTACAGGAAGATAAACAACATGTGTCTCCTGTTCTAGAGCTACACTACTACAGGAAGATAAACAACATGTGTTTCCTGTTCTAGAGCTACACTACTACAGGAAGATAAACAACATGTGTTTCCTGTTCTAGAGCTACACTACTACAGGACGATAAACAACATGTGTCTCCTGTTCTACAGCTACACTACTACAGGAAGATAAACAACATGTGCTTCCTGTTCTAGAGCTACACTACTACAGGAAGATAAACAACATGTGCTTCCTGTTCTAGAGCTACACTACTACAGGAAGACAAACAACATGTGTCTCCTGTTCTACAGCTACACTACTACAGGACGATAAACAACATGTGTCTGCTGTTCTACAGGAAGACAAACAACATGTGTTTCCTGTTCTAGAGCTACACTACTACAGGAAGACAAACAACATGTGTCTCCTGTTCTACAGCTACACTACTACAGGACGATAAACAACATGTGCTTCCTGTTCTACAGCTACACTACTACAGGAAGATAAACAACATGTGTTTCCTGTTCTACAGCTACACTACTACAGGAAGATAAACAACATGTGTCTCCTGTTCTACAGCTAGACTACTACAGGAAGACATCTGGTTAAATACAGCATGCATGTCTCATGGAAGCAAACGTGTGTTTGTAATTATGTATTCATATCTCACATCTACACTATATAAATGTTTTCATGACCAGAATGAGGATATCTCTCCTTCTCTCTGTGTGTGTGTGTGTGTGTGTGTGTGTGTGTGTGTGTGTGTGTGTGTGTGTGTGTGTGTGTGTGTGTGTGTGTGTGTTTGCTTGTCGAGCGCCAAGTGAGAAGATTAGTGTCAAGAGTTTGAGTTAATCCATGCATACAATATGTGATAGCATATACATGTAGAGAGAAAGAGAGAGGATGAGAGAGAGAGAGAGAGCAAGCGAGCGAGAGGGGGAGAGAAATGAGAGAGAGAAAGTGAGAGAAAGGAGAAAGAGAGAGAGAGAGAGAGAGAGACAGACAGAGACAGACAGAGAGAGAAAGGAAAGATAGAGAGAGAGAGGAAGGAGAGAGACAGAGAGAGAAATGAGAGAGAGAAAGGGAGAGAGTGAGAAAGGAGAGAGAGAAATAGCAAGTATGAGAAAAGAAAGGGAGAGGGAAAGATCATTATCTCTCTCTAGATACTATATGTCAAATATTACAATCTGATTTGGCCAACAGAAACACTGTTGTCACTAATATAACTAACTACTGAATGATCTAGTCAACAGAAACACTGTTGTCACTTATATAAACACTGTTGTCACTTATATAACTAACTACTGAATGATCTAGTCAACAGAAACACTGTTGTCACTAATATAACTAACTAATGAATGATCTAGTCAACAGAAACACTGTTGTCACTTATATAACTAACTACTTAATGATCTAGTCAACAGAAACACTGTTGTCACTTATATAAACACTGTTGTCACTTATATAAACACTGTTGTCACTTATATAACTAACTACTGAATGATCTAGTCAACAGAAACACTGTTGTCACTTATATAACTAACTACTGAATGATCTAGTCAACAGAAACACTGTTGTCACTAATATAACTAACTACTGAATGATCTAGTCAACAGAAACACTGTTGTCACTTATATAACTAACTACTTAATGATCTAGTCAACAGAAACACTGTTGTCACTTATATAACTAACTACTTAATGATCTAGTCAACAGAAACACTGTTGTCACTTATATAAACACTGTTGTCACTTATATAACTAACTACTGAATGATCTGGCCAACAGAAACACTGTTGTCACTAATATAACTAACTACTGAATGATCTAGTCAACAGAAACACTGTTGTCACTTATATAAACACTGTTGTCACTTATATAACTAACTACTTAATGATCTAGTCAACAGAAACACTGTTGTCACTTATATAACTAACTACTTAATGATCTAGTCAACAGAAACACTGTTGTCACTTATATAAACACTGTTGTCACTTATATAACTAACTACTGAATGATCTAGTCAACAGAAACACTGTTGTCACTTATATAACTAACTACTGAATGATCTGGCCAACAGAAACACTGTTGTCACTTATATAACTAACTACTGAATGATCTAGTCAACAGAAACACTGTTGTCACTTATATAAACACTGTTGTCACTTATATAACTAACTACTGAATGATCTAGTCAACAGAAACACTGTTGTCACTTATATAACTAACTACTTAATGATCTAGTCAACAGAAACACTGTTGTCACTTATATAAACACTGAATGATCTAGTCAACAGAAACACTGTTGTCACTTGTATAACTGCTGAATGATCTAGTCAACAGAAACACTGTTGTCACTTATATAACTAACTACTGAATGATCTAGTCAACAGAAACACTGTTGTCACTTATATAACTAACTACTGAATGATCTAGTCAACAGAAACACTGTTGTCACTTATATAACTAACTACTGAATGATCTAGTCAACAGAAACATTGTTGTCACTTATATAACTAACTACTGAATGATCTAGTCAACAGAAACACTGGCCACCATGTTGTCACATCTGTAAATAGCTAACTACTGTATGAGGAGAGGAGGAGAGACAAGAAGAGAAGATAGAGAGGGTTCCAGACTTTCTGATGCTCTACATTACCAGAACATCAAGACTTTACGTGCGTCACTCATCCAATCGTCTACCTCTGATACTGAGACAAGAGCCCAGTAACCTTCTACCTCTGATACTGAGACAAGAGCCCTGTAACCTTCTACCTCTGATACTGAGACAAGAGCCCAGTAACCTTCTACCTCTGATACTGACTGAGACAAGAGCCCAGTAACCTTCTACCTCTGATACTGAGACAAGAGCCCAGTAACCTTCTACCTCTGATACTGAGACAAGAGCCCAGTAACCTTCTACCTCTGATACTGACTGAGACAAGAGCCCAGTAACCGTCTACCTCTGATACTGAGACAAGAGCCCAGTAACCTTCTACCCCTGTTACTGACTGAGACAAGAGCCCAGTAACCTTCTACCCCTGTTACTGACTGAGACAAGAGCCCAGTAACCTTCTACCTCTGATACTGAGACAAGAGCCCAGTAACCTTCTACCTCTGATACTGAGACAAGAGCCCTGTAACCTTCTACCTCTGATACTGAGACAAGAGCCCTGTAACCTTCTACCTCTGATACTGACTGAGACAAGAGCCCTGTAACCTTCTACCTCTGATACTGAGACAAGAGCCCTGTAACCTTCTACCTCTGATACTGACTGAGACAAGAGCCCTGTAACCTTCTACCTCTGATACTGAGACAAGAGCCCAGTAACCGTCTACCTCTGTTACTGACTGAGACAAGAGCCAAGTAACCTTCTACCCCTGATACTGAGACAAGAGCCCTGTAACCTTCTAACCCTGTTACTGACTGAGACAAGAGCCCTGTAACCTTCTACCTCTGATACTGACTGAGACAAGAGCCCAGTAACCTTCTACCTCTGATACTGAGACAAGATCCCAGTAACCTTCTACCTCTGATACTGAGACAAGAGCCCTGTAACCTTCTACCCCTGATACTGAGACAAGAGCCCAGTAACCTTCTACCTCTGATACTGACTGAGACAAGAGCCCAGTAACCTTCTACCCCTGATACTGAGACAAGAGCCCTGTAACCTTCTACCTCTGATACTGAGACAAGAGCCCAGTAACCGTCTACCTCTGATAATGAGACAAGATCCCTGTAACCTTCTACCTCTGATACTGAGACAAGAGCCCTGTAACCTTCTACCCCTGTTACTGACTGAGACAAGAGCCCTGTAACCTTCTACCTCTGATACTGAGACAAGAGACCTGTAACGTTCTACCTCTGATACTGAGACAAGAGCCCTGTAACCTTCTACCTCTGATACTGACTGAGACAAGAGCCCAGTAACCTTCTACCTCTGATACTGAGACAAGAGCCCCGTAACCTTCTACCTCTGATACTGAGACAAGAGCCCTGTAACCTTCTACCTCTGATACTGAGACAAGAGCCCAGTAACCTTGTACCTCTGATACTGAGACAAGAGCCCAGTAACCTTCTACCTCTGATACTGACTGAGACAAGAGCCCAGTAACCTTCTACCTCTGATACTGAGACAAGAGCCCTGTAACCTTCTACCTCTGATACTGAGACAAGAGCCCTGTAACCTTCTACCTCTGATACTGAGACAAGAGCCCAGTAACCGTCTACCTCTGATACTGAGACAAGAGCCCTGTAACCTTCTACCTCTGATACTGACTGAGACAAGAGCCCAGTAACCTTCTACCTCTGATACTGAGACAAGAGCCCTGTAACCTTCTACCTCTGATACTGAGACAAGAGCCCTGTAACCTTCTACCTCTGATACTGAGACAAGAGCCCAGTAACCGTCTACCTCTGATACTGAGACAAGAGCCCTGTAACCTTCTACCTCTGATACTGACTGAGACAAGAGCCCTGTAACCTTCTACCTCTGATACTGACTGAGACAAGAGCCCTGTAACCTTCTACCTCTGATACTGACTGAGACAAGAGCCCAGTAACCTTCTACCTCTGATACTGACTGAGACAAGAGCCCTGTAACCTTCTACCTCTGATACTGACTGAGACAAGAGCCCTGTAACCTTCTACCTCTGATACTGAGACAAGAGCCCTGTAACCTTCTACCTCTGATACTGAGACAAGAGCCCTGTAACCTTCTACCTCTGATACTGACTGAGACAAGAGCCCTGTAACCTTCTACCTCTGATACTGAGACAAGAGCCCTGTAACCTTCTACCTCTGATACTGAGACAAGAGCCCTGTAACCTTCTACCTCTGATACTGAGACAAGAGCCCTGTAACCTTCTACCTCTGATACTGAGACAAGAGCCCAGTAACCTTCTACCTCTGATACTGAGACAAGAGCCCTGTAACCTTCTACCTCTGATACTGAGACAAGAGCCCAGTAACCGTCTACCTCTGATACTGAGACAAGAGCCCTGTAACCTTCTAACTCTGATACTGACTGAGACAAGAGCCCAGTAACCATCTACCTCTGATACTGAGACAAGAGCCCAGTAACCTTCTACCCCTGATACTGAGACAAGAGCCCTGTAACCTTCTACCTCTGATGCCATTAACGATGAAGGTTCTAATTGAGGTCATTTGGTCCAAAGTCGTCTTCCTGGAAGTCGTACGTTTCTCTCTATGTTCCGTCCTGCTCTCCCTCCGTTTGACCGTAATTACTGGGCCGTGTTCAGATATAGCTCATCTAAACGACTTCAGTTGTTAATTCAGAAATAGAACAGTACTTTACAAATGAATCCATATGAATGTGACTAAGTAGTGATGTCTTCTATAATAATACTATGTGTATATTTGTAGCTGACATTTTAAAGTTGCTGTAGAAGTTTCTTTTTCATCTTGGCAGTTTGAATAAGAAGTCCAGTCAGTGGTGATGACGCAGGGTTTCTGGGTAACCATCACCGTGGCCCGAAGGTAATCTGCTTTCTCACTTTCTATGCATGTATCCCACATTGCACACTATCCCGTAAATAGTGCACTACTTTTAGATATAGGGCTCTGGTCAAAGGTAGTGCACTATACAGGGAATAGGTTTCCGTTTGGGATGCGACCCAATGTTTCTAGGTAACTATCACCATGGCCCGAAGATAACCTGCAGTGCTTTCTCCCTCTCCGTACGGTCTGAAACACTAATGCAGACACTCATACAGGCTGAGTTCCAAATGGCACCCTAATCATTACGTAGTGCACTACTTTAAAACCAGAGCCCATAGGAAATAGGGTGCATTAACCAGGGCCCATAGGAAATAGGGTGCATTAACCAGGGCACATAGGAAATAGGGTGCATTAACCAGGGCCCATAGGGAATAGGGTGCATTAACCAGGGCCCATAGGAAATAGGGTGCATTAACCAGGGCCCATAGGAAATAGGGTGCATTAACCAGGGCCCATAGGAAATAGGGTGCATTAACCAGGGCCCATAGGAAATAGGGTGCATTAACCAGGGCCCATAGGGAATAGGGTGCAATAACCAGGGCCCATAGGGAATAGGGTGCATTAACCAGGGCCCATAGGGAATAGGGTGCATTAACCAGGGCCCATAGGGAATAGGGTGCCTTTGGGATTCAGTCACAGCCTTCAACATGTCCCTATGCTGCTGGTGTCGCTCTCCTCTCCCTGGCCTTTATGGAAACCTCCATGCAGAGCAGAGATTATATCAGTCAGTGGCAACATGATGAAGTCTCTGGCCTGTTAGAGAGACTAATTAGACAGAGATGACCCTATCAGTTTACTGGACTGGACTGACTACATGACAGACTACATGACTGACTACATGGCTGACTACATGGCTGACTACATGACTGACTACATGGCTGACTACATGACTGACTACATGACTGACTACATGGCTGACTACATGGCTGACTACATGACTGACTACATGGCTGACTACATGACGGACTACATGACGGACTACATGGCTGACTACATGGCTGACTACATGACGGACTACATGACTGACTACATGGCTGACTACATGACGGACTACATGGCTGACTACATGACTGACTACATGACTGACTACATGGCTGACTACATGACCGACTACATGACTGACTACATGGCTGACTACATGGCTGACTACACGACTGACTACATGGCCGACTACATGACTGACTACATGGCTGACTACATGGCTGACTACATGGCTGACTACATGACTGACTACATGGCTGACTACATGACTGACTACATGGCTGACTACATGACTGACTACATGCCTGACCACATGACTGACTACATGACTGACTACATGGCTGACTACATGGCTGACTACATGGCTGACTACATGACTGACTACATGACTGACTACATGGCTGACTACATGACTGACTACATGGCTGACTACATGGCTGACTACATGGCTGACTACATGACCGACTACATGGCTGACTACATGGCTGACTACATGACTGACTACATGACTGACTACATGACTGACTACATGGCTGACTACATGGATAAAGCACACACATATAGATTGGCTGTGGCTTGTATGACGACCGTGTATGTGTTGCTAAACTAGAAAAGAAGGCCACACAGACTCACACAGACCCACTGCCATAATGATGTCATTTTTCTTCAAATATATACAGTACCAGTCAAAAGTTTGGACACACCTACTCATTCCAGGGTTTTTCTTTAATTTTCACTATTTTCTACATTGTAGAATAATAGTGAAGACATCAAAACTATGAAATAACACATATGGAATCATGTAGTAACCAAAAAAGTGTTACAAAAAATCTAAATATATTTTTTATTTGAGATTCTTCAAAGTAGCCACCCTTTGCCTCGATGACATCTTTACACACTCTTGGCATTCTCTCAACCATGAGGTAGTCTCCTGGAATGTATTTCAATTAACAGGTGTGCCTTGTTAAAAATTTATTTGTGGAATTTCTTTCCTAAATGTGTTTGAGCCAATCAGTTGTGATGTGACAAGGTAGGGTTGGTACACAGAAGATAGCCCTATTTGGTAAAAGACTAAGTCAATATTATGGCAAGAACAGCTCAAATAAGCAAAGAGAAACAACAGTCCATCATTACTTTAAGACATGAAGGTCAGTCAATCCGGAAAATTTCAAGAACTTTGAAAATTTCTTCAAGTGCAGCTGCAAAAACCATCAAGCGCTATGATGAAACTGGCTCTCATGAGGACCGCCACAGAAAAGACCCAGAGTTACCTCTGCTGCAGAGGATTTCATTAGAGTTACCAAAAGACACATCTCAAGTAACAGACACATCTCAACATCAACTGTTCAGAGGAGACTGCATGAATCAGGCATTCATGGTCGAATTGCTGCAAAGAAACCACTACTAAAGGACTCCAATAAGAAGAAGAGACTTTCTTGGGACAAGAAACACGAGCATTGGACATTAGACCGGTGGAAATCTGTCCTTTGGTCTGATGAGTCCAAATGTGAGATTTTTGGTTCCAACCGCCGTGTCTTTGTGAGATGCAGAATAGGTGAACGTACAATCTCCACATGTGGGGTTCCCACTGTGAAGCATGGAGGAGGAGGTGTGATGGTGTTGGGGTGCTTTGCTGGTGACACTGTCTGGGATTTATATATAGTTCAAGGCACACTTAACCAGCATGGCACCCACAGCATTCTGCAGCGATACGTCATCCCATCTGGTTTGCGCTTAGTGCGACTGTCATTTGTTTTTCAACAGGACAACGACCCAACACACCTCCAGGCTGTGTAAGAGCTATTTGACCAAGAAGGAGAGTGATGGAGTGCTGCATCAGATGACCTGGCCTCCACAATCACCCGACCTCAACCCAATTGAGATGGTTTGGGACGAGTTGGACCACAGAGTGAAGGAAAATCAGCCAACAAGTGCTCAGCATATGTGGAAACTCCTTCAAGACTGTTGGAAAAGCATTCCAGGTGAAGCTGGTTGAGAGAATGCCAAGAGTGTGCAAAGCATTCATCAAGGCAAAGGGTGGCTACTTTGAAGAATCTAAAATGTATTTTGATTTGTTAAACACATTTTTGGTTACTACATGATTCCATATGTGTTATTTCATAGTTTTGATGTCGTCACTATTATTCTACAATGTAGAAAATAGTAAAATTAAAGATAAACCCTGGAATGAGAAGGTGTGTCCAAACCTTTGACTGGTACTGTACGTTTTCAATCAATAAACCCATCAACCAATCAGCTCTTACCTGTGTTGGGGATGGTGAGTCTACCCCCCAGGAAGTTGAATGTCCCATACGAGGTGTTAGCCACGTCCCGCGGCAACGTCTTGAAGTACGTCTGATTGGACAGCCGGGTCATAAACTCAGCAGGGTCAGAGGATAACTTCCCGTTGTGTAGGGTGTGGTGCGACCCGTTGGGTAAGGGGTCCAGGAGCGGACCGTTGGTCATTGAGAACTTAGCGGTGCCGTCGTGACGTGAGTGCAGGGTTCCTTGGTAGCTGGTAGTGGTGGTGGTGAGGTCAGGCTGGATGGTAAGCAGATGGGAGTTCTCTAAAACAGATCAGAGACCAGGAGTGAACAACAGCAGCAGGAAATGACCTCATCTCTAACACACAAACCGCCACAGCACAACAGGAAATGACCTCATCTCTAAAACACACACCGTCACAGCACAACAGGAAATGACCTCATCTCTAACACACACCGTCACAGCACAACTGGAAATGACCTCATCTCTAACACACACACCGTCACAGCACAACAGGAAATGACCTCATCTCTAAGACACACACCACCACAGCACAACAGGAAATGACCTCATCTCTAACACACACCGTCACAGCACAACAGGAAACTACCTCATCTCTAACACACACACCGCCACAGCACAACAGGAAATGACCTCATCTCTAGCACACACACCGCCAGAACACAACAGGAAACTACCTCAACTCTAACACACACACCGTCACAGCACAACAGGAAATGACCTCATCTCTAACACACACACCGCCACAGCACAACAGGAAATGACCTCATCTCTAACACACACACCGTCACAGCACAACAGGAAACTTCCTCATCTCTAACACACACACACACACGCACGCACGCACGCACGCACGCACGCACGCACGCACGCACGCACGCACGCACACACACACACACACACACACACACACACACACACACACACACACACACACACACACACACACACACACACACACACACACACACATACGAGAACACAACAATAACAAACACAACAAAAAAGGTAGAACAGTATGGTGAGACTAGGTAACACAAGAGACAGTAGACGAGTATGGTGAGACTAGATAACACAAGAGACAGTAGACGAGTAGGGTGAGACTAGGTAACACAGGGGACAGTAGATGAGTATGGTGAGACTAGGTAACACAAGAGACAGTAGATGAGTATGGTGAGACTAGGTAACACAAGGGACAGTAGATGAGTATGGTGAGACTAGATAACACAAGAGACAGTAGACGAGTAGGGTGAGACTAGGTAACACAGGGGACAGTAGATGAGTATGGTGAGACTAGGTAACACAAGAGACAGTAGATGAGTATGGTGAGACTAGGTAACACAAGGGACAGTAGACGAGTATGGTGAGACTAGGTAACACAAGAGACAGTAGATGAGTATGGTGAGACTAGATAACACAAGAGACAGTAGACGAGTATAGTGAGACTAGATAACACAAGAGACAGTAGATGAGTAGGGTGAGACTAGATAACACAAGGGACAGTAGATGAGTATGGTGAGACTAGATAACACAAGGGACAGTAGATGAGTAGGGTGAGACTAGTTAACACAAGAGACAGTAGATGAGTTGGGTGAGACTAGATAAAACAAGAGACAGTAGACGAGTATGGTGAGACTAGATAACACAAGAGACAGTAGACGAGTAGGGTGAGACCTGTTAACACAAGGGACAGTAGATGAGTATGGTGAGACTAGATAACACAAGAGACAGTAGACACAGTTGGTGAGACTAGATAACACAAGAGACAGTAGACGAGTAGGGTGAGACCTGTTAACACAAGGGACAGTAGATGAGTATGGTGAGACTAGGTAACACAGGGGACAGTAGACGAGTAGGGTGAGACTAGATAACACAGGGGACAGTGGACACAGTTGGTGTACAGTATAGGTTGGATGAAGGACAGAACAGACTGGCAGATTGACGGAGGGATGGAAGGATGGAAGGATGGGAGGATGGAAGGATGGAAGGATGGAAGGATGGAAGGATGGAAGGATGGGGGGATGGAAGGATGGAAGGATGGGAGGATGGAGGGATGGAAGGATGGGAGGATGGAAGGATGGGGGGATGGAAGGATGGAAGGATGGAAGGATGGGGGGATGGAAGGATGGAAGGATGGGAGGATGGAGGGATGGAAGGATGGGAGGATGGAAGGATGGAAGGATGGAAGGATGGGAGGATGGAGGGATGGAAGGATGGAAGGATGGGAGGATGGAAGGATGGAAGGATGGAAGGATGGAGGGATGGAAGGATGGAAGGATGGAGGGATGGAAGGATGGAGGGATGGAAGGATGGAAGGATGGGAGGATGGAAGGATGGAAGGATGGGAGGATGGAAGGATGGAAGGATGGAAGGATGGAAGGCTGGGAGGATGGAAGGATGGAAGGCTGGGAGGATGGAGGGATGGAAGGCTTGAAGGATGGAAGGATGGAAGGATGGGAGGATGGAAGGATGGAAGGCTGGAAGGATGGAAGGATGGAAGGCTGGGAGGATGGAAGGCTGGAGGGATGTAAGGACGGAGGGAAGGGTAGAACATAAAACAAAGAGCATTATCCTACTGCTGCGGGGACCGGGGCCGGGCCGGGGGCCGGGGGGGGGGGGGGCCCGGTGCCGAGGCGCCCACACACCTGGCTTGCTAGGCTTGATGCCCATAGGCTGGAAGCCCGTGGTCAAGATGGACGAGTCCGCTACGTCAGCGTCCAGACCTTCCTTCTTACGGCGGTAGACCAGGACCACCACGATGAGTATGAGGGTCAGACAGAGAGCTACGGCTACAATACCCACATAAAGGGCTACATCCTCAACTCCATTGGCAGCTAGAGAGAGAGAGAGAGAGAGAGAGAGAGAGAGAGAGAGAGAGAGAGAGAGAGAGAGAGAGAGAGAGAGAGAGAGAGAGAGACAGAGAGAGAGAGAGAGAGAGAGAGAGAGAGAGAGGGAGAGAGAGAGAAAGAGAGAGATGGTTAGTGTGAGGGGCACAGCAATCATGCCAACGTACAGAGCCATGTCCTCAGCTAAACTCACAGCTAGAGAGCGAGAGAGAGAGGGGTGAAGGGAGAAAGAGAGAGAGAGGGATGGTTGGATACAAAAAATAGACAATTTAACTGTCATAATTGACCTAGGTCTGTCAAACAGTAGGTACTACACCAGTTAGAACTCTGTTCCCATCTGATCCTCCAACCAGTTAGAACTCTGTTCCCATCTGATCCTCAACCAGTTAGAACTCTGTTCCCATCTGATCCTCCAACCAGTTAGAACTCTGTTCCCATCTGATCCTCCAACCAGTTAGAACTCTGTTCCCATCTGATCCTCAACCAGTTAGAACTCTGTTCCCATCTGATCCTCAACCAGTTAGAACTCTGTTCCCATCTGATCCTCAACCAGTTAAAACTCTGTTCCCATCTGATCCTCAACCAGTTAGAACTCTGTTCCCATCTGATCCTCAACCAGTTAGAACTCTGTTCCCATCTGATCCTCCAACCAGTTAGAACTCTGTTCCCATCTGATCCTCAACCAGTTAGAACTCTGTTCCCATCTGATCCTCCAACCAGTTAGAACTCTGTTCCCATCTGATCCTCCAACCAGTAAGAACTCTGTTCCCATCTGATCCTCAACCAGTTAGAACTCTGTTCCCATCTGATCCTCAACCAGTTAGAACTCTGTTCCCATCTGATCCTCAACCAGTTAGAACTCTGTTCCCATCTGATCCTCAACCAGTTAGAACTCTGTTCCCATCTGATCCTCCAACCAGTTAGAACTCTGTTCCCATCTGATCCTCCAACCAGTTAGAACTCTGTTCCCATCTGATCCTCCAACCAGTTAGAACTCTGTTCCCATCTGATCCTCCAACAGTCAATAGATTCCTCAGCAGCACTACACATCACCATAAAGCTATTGCTTTGGAAGAATAAACAAACACACAAACACAGTCTTCAGACCAACAAACACACACACACCCACCCACACCAGAGGAGAGCACTGGAGGAGATAAATGGAAGATTGAGTAACCTATTGACTCTGTAAGCCCCACCAACAGTGTGTGTGTGTGTGTGTGTGTGTGTGTGTGTGTGTGTGTGTGTGTGTGTGTGTGTGTGTGTGTGTGTGTGTGTGTGTGTGTGTGTGTGTGTGTGTGTGTGTGCGTGCTGTGTGTGCGTGTGGTGTGTGTGTGTGTGTGTGTGTGTGTGTGTGTGTGTGTGTGTGTGTGTGTGTGTGTGTGTGTGTGTGTGTGTGTGTGTGTTTGGTGTGTGTGTGTGTGTTCTAATCAGCAGCGTAGCAGGGATAAGGGATTGGCTACGGCTGTCTCCTGGGCTGGGTGGGTTTGGGTGGCGGAGGTGGGAGCTAAGCCCCATCAACAATGGTGTGTGTGTGTGTGTGTGTGTGTGTGTGTGTGTGTGTGTGTGTGTGTGTGTGTGTGTGTGTGTGTGTGTGTGTGTGTGTGTGTGTGTGTGTGTGTGTGTGTGTGTGTGTGTGTGTGTGTGTGTGGGTGGGTGGGAGTTGTGCTGTGCCACCAAGTCTTCGGCGGATATTGTCAGAGGGAAACATGGAGGAAATGGGAAACACTGATGGAGACCTGACACACAGATAGAGACCTGACACACTGATAGAGACCTGACACACTGATAGAGACCTGACACACTGATAGAGACCTGATACACTGATAGAGACCTGACACACTGATAGAGACCTGACACACTGATAGAGACCTGACACACTGATAGAGACCTGACACACTGATAGAGACCTGATACACTGATAGAGACCTGACACACTGATAGAGACCAGACAGACACACTGATAGAGACCTGACACACTGATAGAGACCAGACAGACACACTGATAGAGACCTGACACACTGATAGAGACCAGACAGACACACTGATAGAGACCTGACACACTGATAGAGACCTGACACACTGATAGAGACCTGACACACTGATAGAGACCTGACACACTGATAGAGACCTGACACACTGATAGAGACCTGACAGGCACACTGATAGAGACCTGACACACTGATAGCGACTTGACACACTGATAGAGACCTGACACACTGATAGAGACCTGACAGACTGATAGAGACCTGACACACTGATAGAGACCTGACAGACACACTGATAGGGACCTGACACACTGATAGCGACCTGACACACTGATAGGGACCTGACAGACACACTGATAGAGACCTGACAGACACACTGATAGAGACCAGACACACTGATAGAGACCTGACACACTGATAGAGACCTGACAGACTGATAGAGACCTGACAGACTGATAGAGACCTGACACACTGATAGAGACCTGACAGACACACTGATAGGGACCTGACACACTGATAGAGACCTGACAGACACACTGATAGAGACCAGACACACTGATAGAGACCTGACACACTGATAGAGACCTGACAGACACACTGATAGGGACCTGACACACTGATAGCGACCTGACACACTGATAGGGACCTGACAGACACACTGATAGAGACCTGACAGACACACTGATAGAGACCAGACACACTGATAGAGACCTGACACACTGATAGAGACCTGACACACTGATAGAGACCTGACAGGCACACTGATAGAGACCTGACACACTGATAGCGACTTGACACACTGATAGAGACCTGACACACTGATAGAGACCTGACAGACTGATAGAGACCTGGCACACTGATAGAGACCTGACAGACACACTGATAGAGACCTGACACACTGATAGGGACCTGACAGACACACTGATAGAGACCTGACAGACAAACTGATAGAGACCTGACACACTGATAGCAATCTGACAGACTGATAGAGACCAGACAGAAACACTAATAGAGACCTGACAGACTGATAGCGACCTGACACACTGATAGAGACCTGACAGACACACTGATAGAGACCTGACAGACTGATAGCGACCTGACACACTGATAGAGACCTGACAGACACACTGATAGAGACCTGACACACTGATAGCGACCTGACAGACTGATAGAGACCAGACAGAAACACTGATAGAGACCTGACACACTGATAGCGACCTGACACACTGATAGAGACCTGACAGACACACTGATAGAGACCTGACACACTGATAGCGACCTGACACACTGATAGAGACCTGACACACTGATAGAGACCTGACACACTGATAGAGACCAGACACACTGATAGAGACCTGACACACTGATAGAGACCTGTCAGACACACTGATAGAGACCTGACACACTGATAGAGATCTGACACACTGATAGAGACCTGACAGACACACTGACAGAGACCTGACACACTGATAGAGACCTGACACAGTGATAGAGACCTGACACACTGATATAGACCTGACACACTGATAGAGACCTGGTAGAGACCTAACAGACACACTGATAGAGACCTGACACACTGATAGAGACCTGACACACTGATAGAGACCTGACACACTAATAGAGACCTGACACACTGATAGAGACCTGACAGACACACTGATAGAGACCTGACAGACACACTGATAGAGACCTGACAGACACACTGGTAGAGACCTGACACACTGATAGAGACCTGACAAACTGATAGAGACCTGACACACTGATAGAGACCTGACACACTGATAGAGACCAGACACACTGATAGAGACCTGACACACTGATAGAGACCTGTCAGACACACTGATAGAGACCTGACACACTGATAGAGATCTGACACACTGATAGAGACCTGACAGACACACTGACAGAGACCTGACACACTGATAGAGACCTGACACACTGATAGAGACCTGACAGACACACTGACAGAGACCTGACACACTGATAGAGACCTGACACAGTGATAGAGACCTGACACACTGATATAGACCTGACACACTGATAGAGACCTGGTAGAGACCTAACAGACACACTGATAGAGACCTGACACACTGATAGAGACCTGACACACTGATAGAGACCCGACACACTAATAGAGACCTGACACACTGATAGAGACCTGACACACTGATAGAGACCTGACACACTGATAGAGACCTGACAGACACACTGATAGAGACCTGACAGACACACTGATAGAGACCTGACACACTGATAGAGACCTAACAGACACACTGATAGAGACACTGACACACTGATAGAGACCTGACAGACACACTGATAGAGACACTGACACACTGATAGAGACCTGACAGACACACTGATAGAGACCTGACAGACACACTGATAGAGACCTGACAGACACACTGGTAGAGACCTGACACACTGATAGAGACCTGACAAACTGATAGAGACCTGACACACTGATAGAGACCTGACACACTGATAGAGACCTGACAGACTGATAGAGACCAGACACACTGATAGAGACCTGACACACTGATAGAGACCTGACACACTGATAGAGACCTGCTAGAGACCTAACAGACACACTGACAGACACACTGATAGAGACAAGACTTTTCTGGATTTGGATAATTAGTGCAAATCATCCCATTTCTGCATTATTTGGTGTTTTACATTGGAGGATGTTTTTAATAATTCTGCATGCAGAATGTCCCGTTTTGTTGGTTAATTCTTGGTTGGTGAGCGGACCCCAGACCTCACAACCATAAAGGGCAACGGTCTCTATGACTGATTCCAGTACTTTTAGCCAGATCCTAATTGGTATGTCGTATTTTATGTTCCTTGTGATGGCATAGAATGCCCTTCTTGCCTTTTCTCTCAGATCATTCACAGCTTTGTGGAAGTTACCTGTGGCGCTGATGTTTAGGCCGAGGTACGTATAGTTTTTTGTGTGCTCTATGGCAACGGTTTCTAGGTGGAAATTTGTATTTGTGGTCCTGGCAACTGGACCCTTTTATGGAACACCATTATTTTTGTCATACTGAGATTTACTGTCAGGGCCCAGGTCTGACAGAATCTGTGCAGAAGATCTAGGTGCTGCTGTAGGCCCTCCTTGGTTGGTGACAGAAGCACCAGATCATCAGCAAACAGTAGACATTTGACTTCAGATTCTAGTAGGGTGAGGCCGGGTGCTGCAGACTGTTCCAGTGCCCTCGTCAATTTGTGGACAGGTGTCTTCTATACTGATAACAAGTTCAAACAGGTGCCATTAATACATGTAACGAGTGGAGGACAGAGGAGCCTCTTAAGGAAGGTCTGTGAGAGCCAGATATCTTGCTTGTTTGTAGGTGACCAAATACTTATTTTCCACCATCATTTGCAAATAAATTCATTAAAAATGTTCTCATTTTGTCTGTCATAGTTGAAGTGTACCTATGATGAAAATTACAGGCCTCTCTCATCTTTTTATGTGGGAGAACTTGCACAATTGGTGTCTGACTAAATACTTTTTTGCCCCACTGTATATGTTGAAGAGGGTCCGGCTCAAGATGCATCCATGTCTCACCCCACGGCCCAAAGGAAAGAAATGTGTGTTTTTCGTCAATTTTAACCCCACACGTGGATTTTATGATGTTGTATGTTTTCCCCCCAACAGGCCCTGATGCCAAATTGAGTCAAAAGCTTTTTTGAAATAAACAAAGCATGAGAAGACTTTGTATTGTTTTGTTTTGCTCGTTTGTCAAAGAGTGAATACGTACGTGCTCTCTCTCTCTCTCTCTCTCTCTCTCTCTCTGTCTCCTCTCTCTCTCTCTCTCTCTCTCTCTCCTTCTCTCTTCTCTCTCTCTCGTCTCTCTCTCTCTCTCTCTCTCTCTCTCTCTCTCTCTGTCTCTCTGTCTCTCTCTCTCTCTCTCTCTCTCTCTGTCGCTCTCTCTCTCTCTCTCTCTCTCTCTCTCTCTCTCTCTCTCTCTCTCTCTCTCTCTCTCTCTCTCTCTCTCTCTCTCTCTTTCTCTCTCTCTCTCTCTCTTTCTTTCTTTCTGTCTCTCTCTCTCTCTCTCTCTCTCTCTCTCTCTGTCTCTCTCTCTCTCTCTCTCTCTCTGTCTCTCTCTCTCTCTCTCTCTCTCTCTCTCTCTCTTTCTCTCTCTCGCTCTCTCTCTCTCTCTCTCTCTCTCTCTCTCTCTCTCTCTCTCTCTCTCATTTCAAAAGAATAAAGACACCTCAAATGTCTCTCTCCCTCCTCCTATAATCGTTTACTGTGGAAAAAGACCCTTTGACATACAACTGTCGTTATGAGAAATGCCAGAAGGTTCATTTTGTATTCAATATGACACCTAAAGCAGCATAGAGGTAGATCACAGGTCTCCTGACATAATGTCAACGTCTCTACGATTGGTGTGAGACTAACGGGTAAAACATGTGTCTTTGGACTGACTTCATAGCGTCAGATATGAAGAGAGGAACTTTATGATGTGAGGAGACGTACGGTCTTCTATAAACGGTTTTAAAAAGAAATCCTGATCTCTAAGATTTTGTTCAGTTGGCTAATGCATTCTGGGTAGCGGGGTTCGAACCCCGTCAGTAACGAGCAAAAATGAAAAGCCTGAGTAATCAGATATGACATTCAAAACTCCAAAAGAACCAAAGTGATGCTGTGCTTGTGATTGACAGCTGAAGATAAAGTCAGATATAACAACATCTCTGCTGATTGGATAGATGTGGCTACGTCGCTTCTGATTGGGTAGATTGGGCTAACTAGCTCTGTTGATTGGATAGATGTGGATACGTTGCTTCTGATTGGGTAGATTGGGCTAACTAGCTCTGTTGATTGGATAGATGTGGCCAACTACATCTCTTCTGATTGGGTAGATTGGGCTAACTAGCTCTGCTGATCGGATAGATGTGGCCAACTACGTCTCTTCTGATTGGGTAGATTGGGCTAACTAGCTCTGCTGATTGGATAGATGTGGCTACGTCTCTTCTGATTGGGTAGATTGGGCTAACTAGCTCTGCTGATTGGATAGATGTGGCTACGTCTCTTCTGATTGGGTAGATTGGGCTAACTAGCTCTGCTGATTGGATGTAACACAGCTGTAGATCTGTCTGATGTTGTTTGTTATCTGATGTCAGGGACAAAGGCACCTTCCTTTCTGACGCCTGACGCAAGCACTCACTATCTCTTGCTATCTCTCCCTCCTTCCATCCCTTTGTCCGGGCACTCATCTCTCCCCTCCTCCTGAAACAATTGGGTAGAAACTCTCCTGGTGACCTTCCCCTCTCTCCCTCTCTCTATATTTCTCTCTCTCTCTCTCTACCTCCCTTCCTCCCTCCTGCTCTCTCTCTCTCTACCTCCCTCCCTCTCTCCTCTCTCTATCTCTCTCTCTCTGTGTGATCTCCTTCCCCCTCTCTCTCTCTACCTATCTCTCTCTCTCTCTCTCTCTCTCTCTAAACTCTCTCTCTCTGTGATCTCCTTCCCCCTCTCTCTCTACCTCTCCCTCTCTCTCTCTCTCTCTCTCTCTCTCTCTCTCTCTCTCTCTCTCTCTCTCTCTCTCTCTCTATCTCTCTCTCTACCTCTCTCTCTACCTCTCTCTCTCTAAACTCTCTCTGTCTGTGATCTCCTTCCCCCCCTATCTCCCTCTCTCTAACCCTCTCTCTCTAGTTCCCAATTTCAATTTCAATTTAAGGGGCTTTATTGTCATGGGAAACATATATTGACATTGCCAAAGCAAGTGAAATAGATAATAAAGAGAGGTGAAATAAACAATACAAAATGAACAGTAAACATTACACTCACAAAAGGAGACTCTTCTCCAGGTTCATCTCTCTGGTTCATCTCATTTCAAATGTCATATTATGTCTATATACAGTGTTGTAACAATGTGCAAATAGTTAAAAGGGAAAATAAATACACATAAATATGGGTTGTATTTACAATGGTGTTTGTTCTTCACTGGTTGCAGGAGGTTAGGAAGTGCAGCTCGGTTTCCACCTCATTTTGTGGGCAATGTGCACATAGCCTGTCTTCTCCAGGTCTGCCTACGGCGTTCTTTCTCAATAGCAAGGCTATGCTCACTTATGCTCACTGAGTCTATACATCTCTCTCTCTCTCTCTCTCTCTCTCTCTCTCTCTCTCTCTCTCTCTCTCTCTCTCTCTCTCTCTCTCTCTCTCTCTCTCTCTCTCTCTCTCTCTCTCTCTCTCTCTCTCTCTCTCTCTCTCTCTCTCTCTCTCTCTCTCTCTCTCTCTCTTCTTAGATTGTTTACTATCTGTCCTCTCCCTCCTACGCCCATGTTGATAAATAAAAGGGAATGCCTCCTGCTGAGCCTCCACTACTCTATAGGATACTATAGTCATGAATCATCCAATGGCCAGCACTCCCCTCCCCTCCCCTCCCCTCCCCTCCCCTCCCCTCCCGTCTCCCCCCACAAGATGAATACGGTCGCAGCTCTTAAAGGTCAGGGAAATATGGCTAGTTAAACCTTCCAGTTCTTAAAGGGATACTTCAGGATTTTGGCAGTGAGGTCCTTTATCTATTTCCCCAGAGTCTGATCAACTTGTGGACAACATGTCTCTCTGCATGTAGTGTCACAAATCAGCTGTTAAAAACAATAACAAAGCTTCTGATTAAAAAGCAGGGGGACGGGGCTGGCGAAATGTACCCACTCTCAAAGCAGTACCACCGTTAACTAGCTAGCCATTTCACATCGGTTACATGTGCCATTCATAAGGGTGAATGGGCAAGACAAAATATTTAAGTGCCTTCGAACGAGGTATGGTAGTAGATACCAGTTTGAGCGCATCAAGAACTGCAACGCTGCTGGTTTTTTCACGCTCAACTGTTTCCCGTGTGTATCAATAATGGTCCACACCCCAAAGGACATCCAGCCAACTTGACACAATTGTGGCGAAGCATTGGAGTCAACATGGGTCAGCATCCCTGTGGAACGCTTTCCACACCTTGTAGAGTCCATGCTCCGACGAATTGAGGCTGTTCTGAGGGCCAAAGGGGGGTGCAACTCAATAATAGGAAGGTGCTCCTTATATTTTGTACACTCAGTGTAAACACTTAAAACATTTTTCATAGAAGGGTTGTCCCATACTGTCAGCCAGGTCGCTCACGATCCACTGCGAAATTGGACGTCCATCCAGGTAAACAGGACGTTAGGAGATTACGTCTCGACCGGTCACTTGGGGCCGGTGAGGAGAGTGAGAAAATGATGCCTTGTTTTTCAAACGAGAGACAGACTACACACGCACGCACGCACGCACGCACGCACGCACGCACGCACGCACGCACACACACACACACACACACACACACACACACACACACACACACACACACACACACACACACACACACACACACACACACACACACACACACACACACACACACACACACACGAAGAGACATCAACTGGCAACATATAACATCTTGTGTATTATCGTAGGGTGGTGCCCGTTCTTACACAGTGTTCATTTGTACTCCTTATTTCTCTCATTCAACCTGGTTACCTCACAGTGTTTCCTGTTTTATATACACATGCATTGTTGATGTCCTCTGTTAAAACAGGAAATGTCTCTGTGTGTGTGCGTGTGGGCGGGTGAGTGTGTGTGTGTGTGTGTGTGTGTGTGTGTGTGTGTGTGTGTGTGTGTGTGTGTGTGTGTGTGTGTGTGTGTGTGTGTGTGTGTGTGTGTGTGTGTGTGTGTGTGTGTGGGCGGGTGTGTGTGTGCGTGCGTGTGTGTGGGCGGGTGAATGTGTGTGTGTGTTTGTTGGCGGGTGAGTGTGTGTGTTTGTGTGTGTGTGTGTGTGTGTGTGTGTGTGTGCGTGTGTGTGTTTGTGTGTGTGCGTGCGTGCGTGCATGCGTGTGTGTGTGTGTGGGTAGGCGGGCGAGTGTGGAACTAACACGGTTAATACTCACTCTGTAGACACTGTTGGCTGGTACAGTTGAGTGATTGGAGGTCGATGCCCTGGCAGTCTTTGCCCCCGGTGCCAGGCGAGGGCTGGGTACACTCTCTACTGCGCCACATGGAACAGTCCACTCCGCACTCAGACCAATTAGACCAATCACTCCAACCTCCATCTACTGAACACAGGGACAGACACAGGGTCAGAGAGAGAGAGATACCACACACACACACAGAGACCAGAGTCAGAGAGAGAGAGATACCACACACACGCACAGAGACCAGAGTCAGAGAGAGAGAGATACCACACACACACACAGAGACCAGAGTCAGAGAGAGAGAGATACCACACACACGCACAGAGACCAGAGTCAGAGAGAGAGAGATACCACACACACGCACAGAGACTAGAGTCAGAGAGAGAGATACCACACACACGCACAGAGACTAGAGTCAGAGAGACACAGACCAGAGTCAGAGAGACACAGACCAGAGTCAGAGAGACACAGACCAGAGTCAGAGAGACACAGACCAGAGTCAGAGAGACACAGACCAGAGTCAGAGAGACACAGACCAGAGTCAGAGACACACAGACTAGAGTCAGAGACTCAGACCAGAGTCAGAGACTCAGACCAGAGTCAGAGACTCAGACCAGAGTCAGAGAGACACAGACCAGAGTCAGAGACACACAGACTAGAGTCAGAGACACACAGACTAGATATTAGGTTTTGTTGTGGAATTTGTTAGATATTAGGTTTTGTTGTGGATTTGTTAGATATTACCTGTTAGATACTGCTGCCCTGTTGGATCTAGAAGCATAAGCATTTCACTACACTCACAATGACATCTGCTGACCCATGTGTGTGTGACCAATAACATTTGACAACGTGGTCTGCGGTTGTGAGGCTAATTGGACTTACTGGCAAATTCTTTTAAACTATGTTGGAGGCGGCTTATGGTAGAGAAATGCACATTACATTTTCCGGCACCAGCTCTGGTGGACATTCCTGCAGTCAGTATGCCAATTCCACGCTCGCTCACAACGTGAGACATTTGTGGCATTTTACCACAACATTTTGCAGCGTTACACCTTCCCATCTGGTTTGCGCTTAGTGGGACTGTCATTTGTTTTTCAACAGGACAATGACCCAACACACCTCCAGGCTGTGTAAGGGCTATTTGACCAAGAAGGAGAGTGATGGAGTGCTGCATCAGATGACCAGGCCTCCACAATCACCTGACCTCAACACAATTGCGACCGTTTGGGACGAGTTGGACCGCAGAGTGAAGGAAAATCAGCCAACAAGTGCTCAGCATACGTGGGAACTCCTTCAAGACTGTTGGAAAAGCATTTCTCATGAAGCTGGTTGAGAGAATTCCAAGAGTGTTCAAAGCTGTCATCAAGGCAAAGGGTGGCTACTTTGAAGAATCTCAAATATCAAATATATTTTGATTTGTTTTTTTTCTCAATTTAAAGTTTTATTAAGTTTTCAATCAACCAACCAAACACATTCCACATTCACAGATGTGACAGACTTAAAAAATAAAAAAATAAAAAAAATAAAAAATTGTTTTATATATATGTATATACACACACACACACACACACACACACACACACACACACACACACACACACACACACACACACACACACACACACACACACACACACACACACACACACACACACACACACACAGACACACACACACACACACACACACACACACACACACACACACACACACACACACACACACACACACACACACACAAATAATAATTATAACAAAATTTAAATGACAGAACTTGCAGCAGCACTATCAAGGTTCTTATTAGCTATTTCCAGCCTTAGATTTTACAGCACCTTACACAACACGCATCTGCTCATCTCCCTGATCCCCCTATTCACTCTGTCCAATTTGAGATATAGTTGAGTAGTGGAGACCAGAGTCTATCGAACTTGGGCTGTCTCTTGTGGAGGTGAGATTAAGTGAGATTTGTTTAAGACTTTTTCTTGTTACTACATGACTCCATATGTGTTATTTCATAGTTTTGATGTCTTCACTATTATTCTACAATGTAAAAAAATAGTCAAAATAAAGATAAACCCTGGAATGAGAAGGTGTGTCCAACTTTGTACTGTATTATTAGGTATGTACTATTAGGTATATAATATTAGGTACTGTATATAGTATTAGGCATTGAACATTATGTATAGAATATTAGGTATAGAATATTAGGTATAGAATATTAGGTATAGAATATTAGGTACATAATATTAGATTTTGAATATTAGGTATATAATATTAGATTTATAATAATAGTTATATAATATAAGGTTTTCTCCACAAGGCATGAGAGCATTCCAATACAGATAAAGGTTGACTGATACGCTGGATTAGGCAACACCCCAAAACGAATGTGTATTTAACAGATACACTGTGTAGTTCTGCTTGCTTTGCTTTCATTCCACAAGAAAATCCTGTGGTTTATGAAACGTAACAGGAGATGGACGGAGTTAGCTGCTATACATGAGCAGAAACATAACAGGAGATGGACAGAGTTAGCTGCTATACATGAGCAGAAACATAACAGGAGATGGACAGAGTTAGCTGCTATACATGAGCAGAAACATTACAGGAGATGGACGGAGTTAGATGCTACAGTGGCTTGCGAAAGTATTCACCCCCCTTGGCATTTTTCCTATTTTGTTGTATTATAAACTGGAAATAAAATGTATTTTTGGGAGGGGGGTTGTATCATTAGATTTACACAATATGCCTACCATTTTGAAGATGGAAATTATTTTTTATTGTGAAACAAACAAGAAATGAGACAAATAGAAAACTTGAGCGTGCATAACTATTCACCCGCCCCCCCATGTCAATACTTTGTAGAGCCACCTTTTGTAGCAATTACAGCTGCAAGTCTCTTGGGGTATGTCTCTATAAGCTTGGCACTAGCACTGGGATTTTTGCCCATTCTTCAAGGCAAAACTGCTCCAGCTCCTTCAAGTTGGATGGGTTCTGCTGGTGTACAGCAATAGTTAAGTCATACCACAGATTCTCAATTGGATTGAGGTCTGGGCTTTGACTATGCCCTTCCAAGACATTTAAATGTTTCCCCTTAAACCACTCGAGTGTTTCTTTAGCAGTATGCTTAGGGTCATTGTCCTGCTGAAGGTGAACCTCTGTCCCAGTCTCAAATCTCTGGAAAACTGAAACAGGTTTCCCTCAAGAATTTCCCTGTATTTAGCTCCATCCATCATTCCTTCAATTCTGACCAGTTTCCCAGTCCCTTCCAATGAAAAACACCCCCACAGCATGATGCTGCCACCACCATGCTTCACAGTGGGGATGGTGTTCTCGGGGTGATGAGCAGTGTTATGTGTGTGCCAGACATAGCATTTTCCTTGATTGCCAAAAAGCTAAATTTTAGTCTCATCTGACCAGAGTACCTTCTTCCATATGTTTGGAGATTCTCCATGCCTTTTGGCAAACACCAAACGTGTTTTCTTATTTTTTCTTTAAGCAATGGCTTTTTTTCCGGCCACTCTTCTGTAAAGCCCAGCTCTGTGGAGTGTACGGCTTAAAGTGGTCCTATGGACAGATACTCCAATCTCGCTGTGGAGCTTTGCAGCTCCTTCAGGGTTATCTTTGGTGTCTTTGTTGCCTCTAATGATAAATGCCCTCCTTGCCTGTGTAAGTTATGGTGGGCGGCCCTCTCTTGGCAGCTTTGTTGTGGTGCCATATTCTTTCCATTTTATTTATAATGGATATAATGGTGCTCCATGGGATGATCAAAGTTTCTGATATTTTTTCATAACCCAACCCTGATCTGTACTTCTCCACAACTTTGTCCCTGACCTGTTTGGAGAGCTCCTTGGTCTTCATGGTGCCCCTTGCTTAGTGGTGTTGCAGACTCTGGGGCCTTTCAGAACAGGTGTATATATACTGAGATCATGTGACGGATTATGTGACACTTAGACTGCACACAGGTGGACTTTATTTAACTAATTCTGTGACTTCTGAAGGTAATTGGTTGCACCAGATCATATTTAGGGGCGTCATAGCAAAGGGGCGAATAAATATGCACGCACAGCTTTTCTGTTTAGATTTTTTTTTTTTTACAAATGATTTGTTTCATTTCACTTCACCAATATCGGACTATTTTGTGTATGTCCATTACATGAAATCCAAATAAAAATAAATTTAAATTACAGGTTGTAATGTAACAAAATAGGAAAAAAACACCAAGGGGGATGAATACTTTTGCAAAGCACTGTAATAGCTGAGCAGTACAACAGTGTGTATAAGATGATACTCTCTTTGTTTCCATTCAAGAGGATAATGATGTGAGCAGCAGAGCTTTATAGAGGAGAGGGATGCTAGCACGCTGGGCTAAGGTCACTAGCAGGTGAGCAGCAGAGCTTTATAGAGGAGAGGGATGCTAGCACGCTGGGCTAAGGTCACTAGCAGGTGAGCAGCAGAGCTTTATAGAGGAGATGGATGCTAGCACGCTAGGCTAAGGTCACTAGCAGGTGAGCAGCAGAGCTTTATAGAGGAGAGAGATTCTAGCACGCTGGGCTAAGGTCACTAGCAGGTGAGCAGCAGAGCTTTATAGAGGAGAGGGATTCTAGCACGCTGGGCTAAGGTCACTAGCAGGTGAGCTAGGTGAGCAGCAGAGCTTTATAGAGGAGAGGGATGCTAGCACGCTGGGCTAAGGTCACTAGCAGGTGAGCAGCAGAGCTTTATAGAGGAGATGGATGCTAGCACGCTGGGCTAAGGTCACTAGCAGGTGAGCTAGGTGAGCAGCAGAGCTTTAAAGAGGAGATGGATGCTAGCACGCTGGGCTAAGGTCACTAGCAGGTGAGCAGCAGAGCTTTATAGAGGAGAGGGATGCTAGCACGCTGGGCTAAGGTCACTAGCAGGTGAGCAGCAGAGCTTTATAGAGGAGATGGATGCTAGCACGCTGGGCTAAGGTCACTAGCAGGTGAGCTAGGTGAGCAGCAGAGTTTATAGAGGAGATGGATGCTAGCACGCTGGGCTAAGGTCACTAGCAGGTGAGCAGCAGAGCTTTATAGAGGAGAGGGATGCTAGCACGCTGGGCTAAGGTCATTAGCAGGTGAGCAGCAGAGCTTTATAGAGGAGAGTGATGCTAGCACGCTGGGTTAAGGTCACTAGCAGGTGAGCTAGGTGAGCAGCAGAGTTTATAGAGGAGATGGATGCTAGCACGCTGGGCTAAGGTCACTAGCAGGTGAGCAGCAGAGCTTTATAGAGGAGAGGGATGCTAGCACGCTGGGCTAAGGTCACTAGCAGGTGAGCAGCAGAGCTTTATAGAGGAGAGGGATGCCAGCACGCTGGGCTAAGGTCACTAGCAGGTGAGCAGCAGAGCTTTATAGAGGAGATGGATGCTAGCACGCTGGGCTAAGGTCACTAGCAGGTGAGCTAGGTGAGCAGCAGAGCTTTATAGAGGAGAGGGATGCTAGCACTCTGGGCTAAGGTCACTAGCAGGTGAGCAGCAGAGCTTTATAGAGGAGATGGATGCTAGCACGCTGGGCTAAGGTCACTAGCAGGTGAGCTAGGTGAGCAGCAGAGCTTTAAAGAGGAGATGGATGCTAGCACGCTGGGCTAAGGTCACTAGCAGGTGAGCACCAGAGCTTTATAGAGGAGATGGATGCTAGCACGCTGGGCTAAGGTCACTAGCAGGTGAGCAGCAGAGTTTATAGAGGAGATGGATGCTAGCACGCTGGGCTAAGGTCACTAGCAGGTGAGCAGCAGAGCTTTATAGAGGAGAGGGATGCTAGCACGCTGGGCTAAGGTCACTAGCAGGTGAGCTAGGTGAGCAGCAGAGCTTTATAGAGGAGATGGATGCTAGCACGCTGGGCTAAGGTCACTAGCAGGTGAGCTAGGTGAGCAGCAGAGCTTTATAGAGGAGATGGATGCTAGCACGCTGGGCTAAGGTCACTAGCAGGTGAGCTAGGTGAGCAGCAGAGCTTTATAGAGGAGAGGGATGCTAGCACGCTGGGCTAAGGTCACTAGCAGGTGAGCAGCAGAGCTTTATAGAGGAGAGGGATGCTAGCACGCTGGGTTAAGGTCACTAGCAGGTGAGCTAGGTGAGCAGCAGAGCTTTATAGAGGAGATGGATGCTAGCACGCTGGGCTAAGGTCACTAGCAGGTGAGCTAGGTGAGCAGCAGAGCTTTATAGAGGAGATGGATGCTAGCACGCTGGGCTAAGGTCACTAGCAGGTGAGCAGCAGAGATTAATAGAGGAGATGGATGCTAGCACGCTGGGCTAAGGTCACTAGCAGGTGAGCTAGGTGAGCAGCAGAGCTTTATAGAGGAGATGGATGCTAGCCCGCTGGGCTACGGTCACTAGCAGGTGAGCTAGGTGAGCAGCAGAGCTTTATAGAGGAGATGGATGCTAGCACGCTGGGCTAAGGTCACTAGCAGGGGAGCTAGGTGAGCAGCTGAGCTTTATAGAGGAGATGGATGCTAGCATGCTGGGCCAACGTCACAGGCAGGTGAGCTAGGTGAGCAGCAGAGGTTCATAGAGGAGAGGGATGCTAGCACGCTGGGCTAAGGTCACTAGCAGGTGAGCTAGGTGAGCAGCAGAGCTTTATAGAGGAGATGGATGCTAGCCCGCTGGGCTAAGGTCACTAGCAGGTGAGCTAGGTGAGCAGCAGAGCTTTATAGAGGAGAGTGATGCTAGCACGCTGGGTTAAGGTCACTAGCAGGTGAGCTAGGTGAGCAGCAGAGCTTTATAGAGGAGATGGATGCTAGCACGCTGGGCTAAGGTCACTGGCAGGTGAGCAGCAGAGCTTTATAGAGGAGATGGATGCTAGCATGCTGGGCCAACGTCACAGGCAGGTGAGCTAGGTGAGCAGCAGAGGTTCATAGAGGAGAGGGATGCTAGCACGCTGGGCTAAGGTCACTAGCAGGTGAGCTAGGTGAGCAGCAGAGCTTTATAGAGGAGATGGATGCTAGCCCGCTGGGCTACGGTCACTAGCAGGTGAGCTAGGTGAGCGGCAGAGCTTTATAGAGGAGATGGATGCTAGCCCGCTGGGCTACGGTCACTAGCAGGTGAGCTAGGTGAGCAGCAGAGCTTTATAGAGGAGATGGATGCTAGCAGGCTGGGCTAAGGTCACTAGCAGGTGAGCTAGGTGAGCAGCAGAGCTTTATAGAGGAGATGGATGCTAGCACGCTGGGCTAAGGTCACTAGCAGGGGAGCTAGGTGAGCAGCAGAGCTTTATAGAGGAGAGTGATGCTAGCACGCTGGGCTAAGGTCACTAGCAGGTGAGCTAGGTGAGCAGCAGAGGTTCATAGAGGAGAGGGATGCTAGCACGCTGGGCTAAGGTCACTAGCAGGTGAGCTACTATGAAAACATAGACCACCTATAAAAGCCTATGATATATCCACCACTGTTACCATAACACGAAACAAAGCCAATGTTATGGTGATAGTTAGTTGTTAGGGGCTCAGGGTGCAATGCCGGAAACTATTCTACAGACTCCTTTAGCATAGCCTTGCTATTGAGAAAGGCCGCCGTAGGCAGACATGGCTCTCAAGAGAAGACAGGCTATGTGCAACACTGCCCACAAAATGAGGTGGAAACTGAGCTGCACTTCCTAACCTCCTGCCAAATGTATGACCATATTATAGACACATATTTCCCTCAGATTACACAGACCCACAAATTATTCGAAACCAAATCCAGTTTTGATAAACACCCATATCTACTGGGTGAAATACCACAGTGAGCCATCACAGCAGCAAGATGTGTGACCTGTTGCCACAAGAAAAGGGAAACCAGTGAAGAACAAACACCATTGTAAATACAACCCATAATTATGTTTATTTATTTTCCCTTTTGTACTTGGTTGCAACACTGTATATAAACGTAGTATGACATTTGAAATGTCTCGATCTCTTTGGAACTTCTGTATGTGTAATTATTATTTTTAAATTGTTTATTACACTTTTGTTTATTATCTATTTCAAATACTTGGGCAATGTTTAACATATGTTTCCCATATTGAATTGAATTGTATCAGTAACAGGAGGAGGGCAGGAATGCAAACATCAACATGACGGGTAGAACGGAATGAAAGGAAGGGAATGAGAGGTGGTATGAAGGCTGTTTTGAAAGTCTGAGCGGAGACGTGACTATCACAGGACTGGTGTGACTATCACAGGACTGGTGTGACTATCACAGGACTGGTGTGACTATCACAGGACTGGTGTGACTATCACAGGACTGGTGTGACTATCACAGGACTGGTGTGACTATCACAGGACTGGTGTGACTATCACAGGACTGGTGTGACTATCACAGGACTGGTGTGACTATCACAGGACTGGTGTGACTATCACAGGACTGATGTGACTATCACAGGACTGGTGTGACTATCACAGGACTGATGTGACTATCACAGGACTGGTGTGACCATCACAGGACTGGTGTGACCATCACAGGACTGGTGTGACTATCACAGGACTGGTGTGACTATCACAGGACTGGTGTGACTATCACAGGACTGGTGTGACTATCACAGGACTGGTGTGACTATCACAGGACTGGTGTGACTATCACAGGACTGGTGTGACTATCACAGGACTGGTGTGACTATCACAGGACTGGTGTGACTATCACAGGACTGGTGTGACTATCACAGGACTGGTGTGACTATCACAGGACTGGTGTGACCATCACAGGACTGGTGTGACCATCACAGGACTGGTGTGACCATCACAGGACTGGTGTGACCATCACAGGACTGGTGTGACCATCACAGGACTGGTGTGACCATCACAGGACTGGTGTGACTATCACAGGACTGGTGTGACTATCACAGGACTGGTGTGACTATCACAGGACTGGTGTGACTATCACAGGACTGGTGTGACTATCACAGGACTGGTGTGACTATCACAGGACTGGTGTGACTATCACAGGACTGGTGTGACTATCACAGGACTGGTGTGACTATCACAGGACTGGTGTGACTATCACAGGACTGGTGTGACTATCACAGGACTGATGTGACTATCACAGGACTGGTGTGACTATCACAGTACTGGTGTGACTATCACAGGACTGGTGTGACTATCACAGGACTGGTGTGACTATCACAGGACTGGTGTGACTATCACAGGACTACAGCTTGGTTGTTTATCAATGTTTCTTTGAATTCAAGAAAAGAAAAAAAAACACACAAAAAAAACTAGCCACTCACTCTGCAACAACTGCTAGTTATTCTGTAAACAAAGTGAGAAAACATAAATCACACCTCTGTTCCAAGTCCACTGATGTCAACACTTTGTTTCTTTAAAGCAACACAGTAGATTTTTTTCAATCACCCGGCACAGTAAGTTGTAGAGTAGAGTAGGGAAGGGGAGAGGAGGCAGGTCTGTAATACATTAACCCAGTAGGGGAGGGGAGAGGAGAGAGGTCTGTAATACATTAACCCAGTAGGGGAGGGGAGAGGAGAGAGGTCTGTAATACAATAACCCAGTAGGGGAGAGGAGACAGGTCTGTAATGCATTAACCCAGTAGGGGAGGGGAGAGGAGACAGGTCTGTAATACAATAACCCAGTAGGGGAGAGGAGACAGGTCTGTAATACATTAACCCAGTAGAGGAGGGGAGAGGAGACAGGTCTGTAATACATTAACCCAGTAGGGGAGGGGAGAGGAGGCAGGTCTGTAATACAATAACCCAGTAGGGGAGAGGAGAGGAGGCAGGTCTGTAATACAATAACCCAGTAGGGGAGGGGAGAGGAGGCAGGTCTGTAATACATTAACCCAGTAGGGGAGGGGAGAGGAGGCAGGTCTGTAATACATTAACCCAGTAGGGGAGGGGAGAGGAGGCAGGTCTGTAATACATTAACCCAGTAGGGGAGGGGAGAGGAGGCAGGTCTGTAATACATTAACCCAGTAGGGGAGAGGAGAGGAGAGGAGACAGGTCTGTAATACATTAACCCAGTAGGGGAGAGGAGAGGAGACAGGTCTGTAATACATTAACCCAGTAGGGGAGGGGAGAGGAGAGGAGGCAGGTCTGTAATACAATAACCCAGTAGGGGAGGGGAGAGGAGGCAGGTCTGTAATGCATTAACCCAGTAGGGGAGGGGAGAGGAGAGGAGGCAGGTCTGTAATACAATAACCCAGTAGGGGAGAGGAGAGGAGACAGGTCTGTAATACATTAACCCAGTAGGGGAGAGTAGGCAGGTCTGTAATACGATCCCAGTAGGGGAGGGGAGAGGAGGCAGGTCTGTAATACATTAACCCAGTAGGGGAGAGGAGAGGAGACAGGTCTGTAATACAATAACCCAGTAGGGGAGGGGAGAGGAGGCAGGTCTGTAATACATTAACCCAGTATGGGAGGGGAGAGGAGAGGAGAGGAGGCAGGTCTGTAATACAATAACCCAGTAGGGGAGGGGAGAGGAGGCAGGTCTGTAATACAATAACCCAGTAGGGGAGAGGAGAGGAGGCAGGTCTGTAATACATTAACCCAGTAGGGGAGAGGAGAGGAGACAGGTCTGTAATACATTAACCCAGTAGGGGAGAGGAGAGGAGAGAGGTCTGTAATACATTAACCCAGTAGGGGAGGGGAGAGGAGAGAGGTCTGTAATACAATAACCCAGTAGGGGAGAGGAGAGGAGAGAGGTCTGTAATACATTAACCCAGTAGGGGAGGGGAGAGGAGAGAGGTCTGTAATACAATAACCCAGTAGGGGAGAGGAGACAGGTCTGTAATGCATTAACCCAGTAGGGGAGGGGAGAGGAGACAGGTCTGTAATACAATAACCCAGTAGGGGAGAGGAGACAGGTCTGTAATACATTAACCCAGTAGAGGAGGGGAGAGGAGACAGGTCTGTAATACATTAACCCAGTAGGGGAGGGGAGAGGAGGCAGGTCTGTAATACAATAACCCAGTAGGGGAGAGGAGAGGAGGCAGGTCTGTAATACAATAACCCAGTAGGGGAGGGGAGAGGAGGCAGGTCTGTAATACATTAACCCAGTAGGGGAGGGGAGAGGAGGCAGGTCTGTAATACATTAACCCAGTAGGGGAGGGGAGAGGAGGCAGGTCTGTAATACATTAACCCAGTAGGGGAGGGGAGAGGAGGCAGGTCTGTAATACATTAACCCAGTAGGGGAGAGGAGAGGAGAGGAGACAGGTCTGTAATACATTAACCCAGTAGGGGAGAGGAGAGGAGACAGGTCTGTAATACATTAACCCAGTAGGGGAGGGGAGAGGAGAGGAGGCAGGTCTGTAATACAATAACCCAGTAGGGGAGGGGAGAGGAGGCAGGTCTGTAATGCATTAACCCAGTAGGGGAGGGGAGAGGAGAGGAGGCAGGTCTGTAATACAATAACCCAGTAGGGGAGAGGAGAGGAGACAGGTCTGTAATACATTAACCCAGTAGGGGAGAGTAGGCAGGTCTGTAATACGATCCCAGTAGGGGAGGGGAGAGGAGGCAGGTCTGTAATACATTAACCCAGTAGGGGAGAGGAGAGGAGACAGGTCTGTAATACAATAACCCAGTAGGGGAGGGGAGAGGAGGCAGGTCTGTAATACATTAACCCAGTATGGGAGGGGAGAGGAGAGGAGAGGAGGCAGGTCTGTAATACAATAACCCAGTAGGGGAGGGGAGAGGAGGCAGGTCTGTAATACAATAACCCAGTAGGGGAGAGGAGAGGAGGCAGGTCTGTAATACAATAACCCAGTAGGGGAGGGGAGAGGAGGCAGGTCTGTAATACATTAACCCAGTAGGGGAGAGGAGAGGAGGCAGGTCTGTAATACATTAACCCAGTAGGGGAGGGGAGGGGAGAGGAGGTAGGTCTGTAATACATTAACCCAGTAGGGGAGAGGAGAGGAGACAGGTCTGTAATACATTAACCCAGTAGGGGAGAGGAGAGGAGACAGGTCTGTAATTCATTAACCCAGTAGGGGAGAGGAGAGGAGAGGAGGCAGGTCTGTAATACAATAACCCAGTAGGGGAGAGGAGAGGAGGCAGGTCTGTAATACATTAACCCAGTAGGGGAGGGGAGAGGAGGCAGGTCTGTAATACATTAACCCAGTAGAGGAGGGGAGAGGAGAGGAGGCAGGTCTGTAATACAATAACCCAGTAGGGGAGGGGAGATTAGGCAGGTCTGTAATACAATAACCCAGTAGGGGAGAGGAGAGGAGGCAGGTCTGTAATACAATAACCCAGTAGGGGAGGGGAGAGGAGGCAGGTCTGTAATACATTAACCCAGTAGGGGAGGGGAGAGGAGGCAGGTCTGTAATACAATAACCCAGTAGGGGAGGGGAGATTAGGCAGGTCTGTAATACAATAACCCAGTAGGGGAGAGGAGAGGAGGCAGGTCTGTAATACAATAACCCAGTAGGGGAGAGGAGAGGAGAGGAGGCAGGTCTGTAATACATTAACCCAGTAGGGGAGGGGAGAGGAGGCAGGTCTGTAATACATTAACCCAGTAGGGGATGGGAGAGGAGGCAGGTCTGTAATACAATAACCCAGTAGGGGAGAGGAGACAGGTCTGTAATACAATAACCCAGTAGGGGAGAGTAGGCAGGTCTGTAATACATTAACCCAGTAGGGGAGGGGAGGGGAGAGGAGTGAGGTCTGTAATACATTAACCCAGTAGGGGAGAGGAGCGGGGGCAGGTCTGTAATACATTAACCCAGTAGGGGAGAGGAGAGGGGGCAGGTCTGTAATACATTAACCCAGTAGGGGAGGGGAGAGGAGACAGGTCTGTAATACATTAACCCAGTAGGTGAGCGGAGAGGAGGCAGGTCTGTAATACATTAACCCAGTAGGGGAGGGGAGAGGAGACAGGTCTGTAATACATTAACCCAGTAGGGGGGGGGAGAGGAGGCAGGTCTGTAATAAATGATCCCAGTAGGGGAGGGGAGAGGAAGCAGGTCTGTAATTCAATAACCCAGAAGGGGAGAGGAGAGGAGACAGGTCTGTAATACATTAACCCAGTAGGGGAGAGGAGAGGAGACAGGTCTGTAATACATTAACCCAGTAGGGGAGGGGAGAGGAGGCAGGTCTGTAATACATGAACCCAGTAGGGGAGGGGAGAGGAGGCAGGTCTGTAATACATGAACCCAGTAGGGGAGGGGAGAGGAGGGAGGTCTGTAATACATTAACCCAGTAGGGGAGAGGAGAGGAGGCAGGTCTGTAATACAATAACCCAGTAGGGGAGGGGAGGGGAGAGGAGTGAGGTCTGTAATACATTAACCCAGTAGGGGAGTTTAGAGGGGGCAGGTCTGTAATACATTAACCCAGTAGGGGAGGGGAGAGGGGCAGGTCTGTAATACATTAACCCAGTAGGGGAGAGGAGAGGAGGCAGGTCTGTAATACATTAACCCAGTAGGGGAGAGGAGAGGAGGCAGGTCTGTAATACAATAACCCAGTAGGGGAGAGGAGAGGAGGGAGGTCTGTAATACATTAACCCAGTAGGGGAGAGGAGACAGGTCTGTAATACATTAACCCAGTAGGGGAGAGGAGACAGGTCTGTAATACATTAACCCAGTAGGGGAGGGGAGAGGAGAGAGGTCTGTAATACAATAACCCAGTAGGGGAGAGGAGAGGAGGCAGGTCTGTAATACATTAACCCAGTAGGGGAGAGGAGGGGAGAGGAGGCAGGTCTGTAATACAATAACCCAGTAGGGGAGAGGAGAGGAGGCAGGTCTGTAATACAATAACCCAGTAGGGGAGAGGAGAGGAGGCAGGTCTGTAATACAATAACCCAGTAGGGGAGAGGAGAGGAGGCAGGTCTGTAATACATTAACCCAGTAGGGGAGGGGAGAGGAGAGGGGACAGGTCTGTAATACAATAACCCAGTAGGGGAGGGGAGAGGAGGCAGGTCTGTAATACATTAACCCAGTAGGGGAGAGGAGAGGAGAGAGGTCTGTAATACATTAACCCAGTAGGGGAGGGGAGAGGAGGCAGGTCTGTAATACAATAACCCAGTAGGGGAGAGGAGGCAGGTCTGTAATACAATAACCCAGTAGGGGAGGGGAGAGGAGGCAGGTCTGTAATACATTAACCCAGTAGGTGAGGGGAGAGGAGGCAGGTCTGTAATACAATAACCCAGTAGGGGAGAGGAGAGGAGGCAGGTCTGTAATACATTAACCAAGTAGGGGAGAGGAGAGGAGGCAGGTCTGTAATACATTAACCCAGTAGGGGAGGGGAGAGGAGGCAGGTCTGTAATACAATAACCCAGTAGGGGAGGGGAGAGGAGGCAGGTCTGTAATACATTAACCCAGTAGGGGAGGGGAGAGGAAACAGGTCTGTAATAGAATAACCCAGTAGGGGAGGGGAGAGGAGGCAGGTCTGTAATACAATAACCCAGTAGGGGAGGGGAGAGGAGAGGAGGCAGGTCTGTAATACAATAACCCAGTAGGGGAGAGGAGAGGAGGCAGGTCTGTAATACATTAACCCAGTAGGGGAGGGGAGAGGAGAGGAGGCAGGTCTGTAATACAATAACCCAGTAGGGGAGAGGAGAGGAGGCAGGTCTGTAATACAATAACCCAGTAGGGGAGGGGAGAGGAGGCAGGTCTGTAATACAATAACCCAGTAGGGGAGGGGAGAGGAGGCAGGTCTGTAATACATTAACCCAGTAGGGGAGGGGAGAGGAGGCAGGTCTGTAATACAATAACCCAGTAGGGGAGGGGAGAGGAGGCAGGTCTGTAATACAATAACCCAGTAGGGGAGGGGAGAGGAGGCAGGTCTGTAATACAATAACCCAGTAGGGGAGAGGAGACAGGTCTGTAATACAATAACCCAGTAGGGGAGGGGAGAGGAGACAGGTCTGTAATACATTAACCCAGTAGGGGAGGGGAGAGGAGGCAGGTCTGTAATACAATAACCCAGTAGGGGAGAGGAGGCAGGTCTGTAATACAATAACCCAGTAGGGGAGGGGAGAGGAGAGGAGGCAGGTCTGTAATACAATAACCCAGTAGGGGAGGGGAGAGGAGAGGGGGCAGGTCTGTAATGCATTAACCCAGTAGGGGAGAGGAGAGGAGAGGAGGCAGGTCTGTAATACATTAACCCAGTAGGGGAGGGGAGAGGAGAGGGGGCAGGTCTGTAATACATTAACCCAGTAGGGGAGAGGAGAGGAGGCAGGTCTGTAATACATTAACCCAGTAGGGGAGAGGAGAGGAGGCAGGTCTGTAATACATTAACCCAGTAGGGGAGGGGAGAGGAGGCAGGTCTGTAATACAATAACCCAGTAGGGGAGAGGAGACAGGTCTGTAATACAATAACCAAGTAGGGGAGGGGAGAGGAGGCAGGTCTGTAATACATTAACCCAGTAGGGGAGGGGAGGGGAGAGGAGTGAGGTCTGTAATACATTAACCCAGTAGGGGAGAGGAGCGGGGGCAGGTCTGTAATACATTAACCCAGTAGGGGAGGGGAGAGGAGGCAGGTCTGTAATACATTAACCCAGTAGGGGAGGGGAGAGGAGGCTGGTCTGTAATAAATGATCCCAGTAGGGGAGAGGAAGGAGGTCTGTAATACAATAACCCAGAAGGGGAGAGGAGAGGAGACAGGTCTGTAATACATTAACCCAGTAGGGGAGAGGAGAGGAGACAAGTCTGTAATACATTAACCCAGTAGGGGAGAGGAGAGGAGGCAGGTCTGTAATACATGAACCCAGTAGGGGAGGGGAGAGGAGGCAGGTCTGTAATACATGAACCCAGTAGGGGAGGGGAGAGGAGGCAGGTCTGTAATACATGAACCCAGTAGGGGAGGGGAGAGGAGGGAGGTCTGTAATACATTAACCCAGTAGGGGAGAGGAGAGGAGGCAGGTCTGTAATACAATAACCCAGTAGGGGAGAGGAGGGGAGGGAGGTCTGTAATACATTAACCCAGTAGGGGAGAGGAGAGGAGGCAGGTCTGTAATACAATAACCCAGTAGGGGAGAGGAGGGGAGGGAGGTCTGTAATACATTAACCCAGTAGGGGAGGGGAGGGGAGAGGAGTGAGGTCTGTAATACATTAACCCAGTAGGGGAGTTTAGAGGGGGCAGGTCTGTAATACATTAACCCAGTAGGGGAGGGGAGAGGGGCAGGTCTGTAATACATTAACCCAGTAGGGGAGAGGAGAGGAGGCAGGTCTGTAATACATTAACCCAGTAGGGGAGGGGAGAGGAGGCAGGTCTGTAATACAATAACCCAGTAGGGGAGAGGAGAGGAGGGAGGTCTGTAATACATTAACCCAGTAGGGGAGAGGAGACAGGTCTGTAATACATTAACCCAGTAGGGGAGAGGAGACAGGTCTGTAATACATTAACCCAGTAGGGGAGGGGAGAGGAGAGAGGTCTGTAATACATTAACCCAGTAGGGGAGAGGAGAGGAGACAGGTCTGTAATACAATAACCCAGTAGGGGAGAGGAGAGGAGGCAGGTCTGTAATACAATAACCCAGTAGGGGAGAGGAGAAAGGTCTGTAATACATTAACCCAGTAGGGGAGGGGAGAGGAGAGAGGTCTGTAATACATTAACCCAGTAGGGGAGAGGAGAGGAGGCAGGTCTGTAATACAATAACCCAGTAGGGGAGAGGAGAGGAGGCAGGTCTGTAATACAATAACCCAGTAGGGGAGAGGAGGGGAGAGGAGGCAGGTCTGTAATACAATAACCCAGTAGGGGAGAGGAGAGGAGGCAGGTCTGTAATACAATAACCCAGTAGGGGAGAGGAGAGGAGGCAGGTCTGTAATACATTAACCCAGTAGGGGAGGGGAGAGGAGAGGGGACAGGTCTGTAATACAATAACCCAGTAGGGGAGGGGAGAGGAGGCAGGTCTGTAATACATTAACCCAGTAGCGGAGAGGAGAGGAGAGAGGTCTGTAATACATTAACCCAGTAGGGGAGGGGAGAGGAGACAGGTCTGTAATACAATAACCCAGTAGGGGAGAGGAGGCAGGTCTGTAATACAATAACCCAGTAGGGGAGGGGAGAGGAGGCAGGTCTGTAATACATTAACCCAGTAGGGGAGGGGAGAGGAGGCAGGTCTGTAATACAATAACCCAGTAGGGGAGTGGAGAGGAGAGGAGGCAGGTCTGTAATACATTAACAAAGTAGGGGAGAGGAGAGGAGGCAGGTCTGTAATACATTAACCCAGTAGGGGAGGGGAGAGGAGGGAGGTCTGTAATACAATAACCCAGTAGGGGAAGGGAGAGGAGGCAGGTCTGTAATACATTAACCCAGTAGGGGAGGGGAGAGGAAACAGGTCTGTAATAGAATAACCCAGTAGGGGAGGGGAGAGGAGGCAGGTCTGTAATACAATAACCCAGTAGGGGAGGGGAGAGGAGAGGAGGCAGGTCTGTAATACAATAACCCAGTAGGGGAGAGGAGAGGAGGCAGGTCTGTAATACATTAACCCAGTAGGGGAGGGGAGGGGAGAGGAGGCAGGTCTGTAATACAATTACCCAGTAGGGGAGAGGAGAGGAGACAGGTCTGTAATACAATAACCCAGTAGGGGAGGGGAGAGGAGGCAGGTCTGTAATACAATAACCCAGTAGGGGAGAGGAGAGGAGGCAGGTCTGTAATACATTAACCCAGTAGGGGACAGGAGAGGAGGCAGGTCTGTAATACATTAACCCAGTAGGGGAGAGGAGAGGAGGCATGTCTGTAATACAATAACCCAGTAGGGGAGGGGAGAGGAGGCAGGTCTGTAATACATTAACCCAGTAGGGGAGGGGAGAGGAGAGGAGGCAGGTCTGTAAAACAATAACCCAGCAGGGGAGAGGAGAGGAGGCAGGTCTGTAATACATTAACCCAGTAGGGGAGGGGAGAGGAGAGGGGGCAGGTCTGTAATACAATAACCCAGTAGGGGAGGGAAGAGGAGACAGGTCTGTAATACATTAACCCAGTAGGGGAGGGGAGAGGAGGCAGGTCTGTAATACAATAACCCAGTAGGGGAGAGGAGAGGAGAGAGGTCTGGAATACATTAACCCAGTAGGGGAGAGGAGGCAGGTCTGTAATACATTAACCCAGTAGGGGAGGGGAGGGGAGAGGAGGCAGGTCTGTAATACATTAACCCAGTAGGGGAGGGGAGAGGAGGCAGGTCTGTAATACAATAACCCAGTAGGGGAGGGGAGAGGAGGCAGGTCTGTAATGCATTAACCCAGTAGGGGAGGGGAGAGGAGAGGGGGCAGGTCTGTAATACATTAACCCAGTAGGGGAGAGGAGAGGAGGCAGGTCTGTAATACATTAACCCAGTAGGGGAGAGGAGAGGAGGCAGGTCTGTAATACATTAACCCAATAGGGGAGAGGAGAGGAGGCAGGTCTGTAATACATTAACCCAGTAGGGGAGGGGAGAGGAGGCAGGTCTGTAATACAATAACCCAGTAGGGGAGGGGAGGGGAGAGGAGACAGGTCTGTAATACATTAACCCAGTAGGGGAGAGGAGAGGAGGCAGGTCTGTAATACATTAACCCAGTAGGGGAGAGGAGACAGGTCTGTAATACATTAACCCAGTAGGGGAGGGGAGAGGAGAGGCGGCAGGTCTGTAATACAATAACCCAGTAGGGGAGGGGAGAGGAGAGGAGGCAGGTCTGTAATACATTAACCCAGTAGGGGAGGGGAGAGGAGGCAGGTCTGTAATACAATAACCCAGTAGGGGAGAGGAGACAGGTCTGTAATACAATAACCCAGTAGGGGAGAGGAGGCAGGTCTGTAATACATTAACCCAGTAGGGGAGGGGAGAGGAGACAGGTCTGTAATACATTAACCCAGTAGGGGAGGGGAGGGGAGAGGAGACAGGTCTGTAATACATTAACCCAGTAGGGGAGGGGAGGGGAGAGGAGGCAGGTCTGTAATACATTAACCCAGTAGGGGAGGGGAGGGGAGAGTAGGCAGGTCTGTAATACAATAACCCAGTAGGGGAGGGGAGAGGAGGCAGGTCTGTAATACAATATCTCTGCTATAATCATCCTTTGTGTTGCCAGGACAGAGAAGAGCTTTGATTGGGTACCTCTGCTATATTCATCCACTTGACTGGGTATCTCTGCTATAATCATCCACTTGACTGGGTATCTCTGCTATAATCATCCACTTGACTGGGTATCTCTGCTATATTCATCCATTTGACTGGGTATCTCTGCTATAATCATCCACTTGACTGGGTACCTCTACTATAGTCATTCACTTGACTGGGTATCTCTGCTATAATCATCCACTTGACTGGGTATCTCTGCTATAATCATCCACTTGACTAGGTATCTCTGCTATAGTCATCCACTTGACTGGGTATCTCTGCTATAATCATCCACTTGACTGGGTATCTCTGCTATAATCATCCACTTGACTGGGTATCTCTGCTATAGTCATCCACTTGACTGGGTATCTCTGCTATAATCATCCACTTGACTGGGTACCTCTACTATAGTCATCCACTTGACTGGGTATCTCTGCTATAGTCATCCACTTGACTTTGTATCTCTGCTATAATCATCCACTTGACTGGGTATCTCTGCTATAATCATCCACTTCACTGGGTACCTCTACTATAGTCATCCACTTGACTGGGTATCTCTGCTATAATCATCCACTTGACTGTGTTTCTCTGCTATAGTCATCCACTTGACTGGGTATCTCTGCTATAATCATCCACTTGACTGGGTATCTCTGCTATAATCATCCACTTGACTGGGTATCTCTGCTATAATCATCCACTTGACTGGGTATCTCTGCTATAATCATCCACTTGACTGGGTATCTCTGCTATAATCATCCACTTGACTGGGTATCTCTGCTATAGTCATCATTTGTGTTGCCAGGACAGAGAAGAGCTTTGATTGGGTACCTCTGCTATATTCATCCATTTGACTGGGTATCTCTGCTATAATCATCCACTTGACTGGGTATCTCTGCTATAATCATCCACTTGACTGGGTATCTCTGCTATAGTCATCCACTTGACTGGGTATCTCTGCTATAATCATCCACTTGACTGGGTATCTCTGCTATAATCATCCACTTGACTGGGTATCTCTGCTATAGTCATCCACTTGACTGGGTATCTCTGCTATAGTCATCCACTTGACTGGGTATCTCTGCTATAATCATCCACTTGACTGGGTATCTCTGCTATAATCATCCACTTGACTGGGTATCTCTGCTATAATCATCCACTTGACTGGGTACCTCTACTATAGTCATCCACTTGACTGGATATCTCTGCTATAATCATCCACTTGACTGTGTATCTCTGCTATAGTCATCCACTTGACTGGGTATCTCTGCTATAATCATCATTTGTGGTGCCAGGACAGAGAAGAGCTTTGACTGGGTATCTCTGCTATAATCATCCACTTGACTGGGTATCTCTGCTATAATCATCCACTTGACTGGGTATCTCTGCTATAATCATCCACTTGACTGGGTATCTCTGCTATAATCATCCACTTGACTGGGTATCTCTGCTATAATCATCCACTTGACTGGGTATCTCTGCTATAATCATCCACTTGACTGGGTATCTCTACTATAGTCATCCTTTGTGGTGCCAGGACAGAGAAGAGCTTTGACTGGGTATCTCTGCTATAATCATCCACTTGACTGGGTATCTCTGCTATAATCATCCACTTGACTGGGTATCTCTGCTATAATCATCCACCTGACTGGGTATCTCTGCTATAATCATCCACTTGACTGGGTATCTCTGCTATAGTCATCCACTTGACTGGGTATCTCTGCTATAATAATCCACTTGACTGGGTATCTCTGCTATAATCATCGACTTGACTGGGTATCTCTGCTATAGTCATCCACTTGACTGGGTATCTCTGCTATAATCATCCACTTGACTGGGTACCTCTACTATAGTCATCCACTTGACTGGGTATCTCTGCTATAGTCATCCACTTGACTGGGTATCTCTGCTATAATCATCCTTTGTGGTGCCAGGACAGAGAAGAGCTTTGACTGGGTATCTCTGCTATAATCATCCACTTGACTGGGTATCTCTGCTATAATCATCCACTTGACTGGGTATCTCTGCTATAATCATCCACTTGACTGGGTATCTCTGCTATAATCATCCACTTGACTGGGTATCTCTGCTATAGTCATCCTTTGTGGTGCCAGGACAGAGAAGAGCTTTGATTGGGTACCTCTGCTATATTCATCCATTTGACTGGGTATCTCTGCTATAATAATCCACTTGACTGGGTATCTCTGCTATAGTCATCCACTTGACTGGGTATCTCTGCTATAATCATCCACTTGACTGGGTATCTCTGCTATAATCATCCACTTGACTGGGTATCTCTGCTATAGTCATCCACTTGACTGTGTATCTCTGCTATAATCATCCACTTGACTGGGTATCTCTGCTATAGTCATCCACTTGACTGTGTATCTCTGCTATAATCATCCACTTGACTGGGTATCTCTGCTATAATCATCCACTTGACTGGGTATCTCTGCTATAGTCATCCACTTGACTGGGTATCTCTGCTATAATCATCCACTTGACTGGGTATCTCTGCTATAGTCATCCACTTGACTGTGTATCTCTGCTATAATCATCCACTTGACTGGGTATCTCTGCTATAGTCATCCACTTGACTGTGTATCTCTGCTATAATCATCCACTTGACTGTGTATCTCTGCTATAATCATCCACTTGACTGGGTATCTCTGCTATAGTCATCCACTTGACTGTGTATCTCTGCTATAATCATCCACTTGACTGGGTACCTCTACTATAGTCATCCACTTGACTGGGTATCTCTGCTATAATCATCCACTTGATTGGGTATCTCTGCTATAGTCATCCTTTGGGGTGCCAGGACAGAGAAGAGCTTTGATTGGGTACCTCTGCTATATTCATCCATTTGATTGGGTACCTCTGCTATATTCATCCATTTGATTGGGTACCTCTGCTATATTCATCCATTTGATTGGGTGACAAAATATTTACTAATTTCCTAAAAGTTGCATGATTCACACTGCTGTTCAGAATTGATGTTTTAAAAATTCCTCTTCACACAAACCAGTCACTACAACCTTGAATTAAAGCACACTCTATTGCTGGAACATATATATATATATATATATATAACTATAGAACTCTATCACAGGAACATATAATTCATTCATTATTTTATACAAAAAAACGAAGAACATCAAAAGCACAAAAAAAATAACTAATAATTAACAAAGAATTCTGCCTCTGGATAAAGAGTGGATTCTCGAATCAGGATGGCTGCTCCAACGAGTACCATTTAGAAAGCTGCAAGTTAAAATACACTGACAGAAAAAATAAAGAAATAAATAAAAATGAATCACAAGCTCAGTCCTAACAAGCTTTCAGTCTAGACAGAGGGGACTGAGGCTGTGTCCTCATACCCCCCCCCACCCCATACCCCTCCATACCCCCCCTCCATACCCCCCATACCCCCCCACCCCATACCCCTCCATACACCCCCCATACCCCCAATACCCCCCATACCCCCCCTCCATACCCCCCCCTCCATACCCCCCCACCCCATACCCCTCCATACACCCCCCATACCCCCAATACCCCCCATACCCCCCCTCCATACCCCCCCCTCCATACCCCCCCACCCCATACCCCTCCATACCCCTCCATACCGCCCCATACCCCCCACATAAACAAACCTTGACCACTACTTACTGTATTCAAATGTCAGACGTGTCAAATCCTCCATCTAAATGATTCACACCGAGGGTCACATCTCTGAATCTACAGTGCATCACACAGCTCCAAATGCCATCCATTCATTCTCCTGTCTAACAGTCTCTCAGTCTACCCATGTAGTAGATTACATTGAACCAGACACGGTCATGGATTATGGTACTAATTACACACTATTCCCTACACACTATTCCCGACACACTATTCCCTACACACTATTCCATACACACTATTCCCTACACACTATTCCCTACACACTATTCCCTACACACTATTCCCTACACCACTATTCCCTACACACTATTCCCTACACACTATTCCCTACACACTATTCCATACACACTATTCCATACACACTATTCCCTACACACTATTCCCTGCACACTATTCCCTGCACACTATTCCCTACACACTATTCCCTACACACTATTCCCTGCACACTATTCCCTACACACTATTCCCTGCACACTATTCCCTACACACTATTCCCTACACACTATTCCCTACACACTATTCCCTACACCACTATTCCCTACACATTATTGCCTACACACTATTCCCTACACACTATTCCCTACACACTATTCCATACACACTATTCCATACACACTATTCCCTACACACTATTCCCTACACACTATTCCCTGCACACTATTCCCTACACACTATTCCCGACACACTATTCCCTACACACTATTCCCTACACACTATTCCCTGCACACTATTCCCTGCGCACTATTCCCTACACACTATTCCCTGCACACTATTCCCTACACACTATTCCCTACACACTATTCCCTACACACTATTCCCTACACCACTATTCCCTACACATTATTGCCTACACACTATTCCCTACACACTATTCCCTACACACTATTCACTACACACTATTCCCTACACACTATTCCCTACACACTATTCCCTGCACACTATTCCCTACACACTATTCCCTACACACTATTCCCTACACACTATTCCCTAAACACTCTTAGAAACAGAAAGGAGCTATGCAGTTCTTTCCAGCAGTCAAATCCCCCTCTGTTGGCCTCATGGCTGGAATGTTATTCATATTTTTCATAAAGAGCAACTATACCCATACGGACAAAGCAGAACCATCAGAGAGCTGTGATAGACGTCAAGTCTCTAGTCTATCCCTCTTCTACAGACCGGACATTCAGAACCATCAGACAGCTGTGATAGACTTCAAGCCCCAGTCTATCCCTCATCTACAGACCGGACATTCAGAACCATCAGACAGCTGTGATAGACGTCAAGTCCCTAGTCTATCCCTCTTCTACAGACTGGACATTCAGTGTCTGGGGTTCTGGACTCTCCACTCAGTTTCACACTGCGTCTAAACCCTACTCCCTACATAATGTAGTGCACTATAAATAGCACCCTACTCCCGACATACTGTAGTGCACTATAAATAGCACCCTACTCCCTATATACTGTAGTGCGCTATAAATAACACCCTACTCCCGATATACTGTAGTGCACTATAAATAGCACCCTACTCCTATATAATATAGTGCAGTATAAATAGCACCCTACACCCTATATACTGTAGTGCACTATAAATAGCACACTACTCCCTATATACTGTAGTGCACTATAAATAGCACCCTACTCCCTATATAATGTAGTGCACTATAAATGCCACCCTATTCCCGATAAAGCTCTGGGCAAAACAAAAGTAGTGCACTATATAGGGGGTAGGGCGCCATTTGGGACACAGCTTCTGTCCCCTCTGTCTCACTACACTGCCCACAATGCAATTTGTGTTACAGTGCCCTTAGGGTTGGAATTACATGTAGACTCTTGGGGGGTGGGGGGGGGGGGAGATCCAAAACAATTTGAGCCTATTCTGAGTCCACGTTTAATCTCCTTAAAGCCTACGGAGGTGCTCTGCCTGCTTTGTTAGAGGGAGCACCTTGCATCGCCGGGAACTTCTGAGATTGAACCCATGAAGGCACTGTTTTACTCAGAACAAATCCACCTCTTTGTTGCTGTCAGATTCCACATCCTACTGCTGCTTTTTTAGTTGTATCCCGAAGAGGCCATATTACTTTCACTCCAGCCTGACGCTACCGTGGGGTGACGTCTGACTACCTGTCCTGGGAGTGATGATGCAATGAGATGTTCTAATGAGATCTCTGATTGGTTGCAGTAGACTCAGGTACTAGGGAGTAGGAACAGTAGGAGATCGAGAAGGAGGTGGAGGGTTTAGCTCTCTGCTGTTGACGGGGCATAGGATATTTTCTGGTGGTCAGGCTGACTAATGCCCCTCTGTCTCTCTCTCTCTCTCTCTCTCTCTCTCTCTCTCTCTCTCTCTCTCACTCTCTCTCTCTCTCTCTCACTCTCTCTCTCTCTCACTCTCTCTCTCTCTCTCTCTCTCTCTCTCTCTCTCTCTCTCTCTCTCTCTCTCTCTCTCTCTCTCTCTCTCTCTCTGTCTCTCTCTCTCTCTCTCTCTCTCTCTCTCTCTCTCTCTCTCTCTCTCTCTCTCTCTCTCTCTCTCTGTCTCTCTCTCTCTCTTCGTCTCTCTCTCTCTCTTCGTCTCTCTCTCTCTCTTCGTCTCTCTCTCTCTCTTCGTCTCTCTCTCTCTCTCTTCGTCTCTCTCTCTCTCTCTCTTCGTCTCTCTCTCTCTCTTCGTCTCTCTCTCTCTCTTCGTCTCTCTTCGTCTCTCTCTCTTCGTCTCTCTCTCTTCGTCTCTCTCTCTTCGTCTCTCTCTC
>NC_074670.1:81916455-82011455 GCF_029448725.1 Salvelinus fontinalis
AACCCACAACCCTGGCGTTGCAAGCGCCATGCTCTACCAACTGAGCCACACTGAGCCACACGGGACCACACGGGACCACTATATAGTGCACTACTTTAGACCAGAGCCCTATTCCCTATATAGTGCACTACTTTAGACCAGGGCCCTATTCCCTATATAGTGCACTACTTTAGACCAGAGCCCTATTCCCTATATAGTGCATTACTTTAGACCAGAGCCCTATTCCCTATATAGTGCACTACTTTAGACCAGAGCCCTATTCCCTATATAGTGCACTACTTTAGACCAGAGCCCTATTCCCTATATAGTGCACTACTTTAGACCAGAGCCCTATTCCCTATTATAGTGCACTACTTTAGACCAGGGCCCTATTCCCTATATAGTGCACTACTTTACACCAGGGCCCTATTCCCTATATAGTGCACTACTTTAGACCAGGGCCCTAGGGGCTATATAGGGAATAGGGTGCCATTTGGGATAGAAGCAGGGACTCAAGTCTCTCACAGAAGAGATATGAATCAGGAACATGGTTTCTACTGCACAGACTACAGGCTACAGGGAGGAGAAACAGGGATGTGTAGAAAATGATGACACAAAAGTATATTTTACCATTCTACTCAACTCAATCTAATCACAGACAAACAACAGACCAACCAACCAACCCGATTCCCCAATTAAAAAATGACACCTAAAAAAAAATCTGGCACAAAAAAAGGGGCAGCCAATCTCAAACAAAAGATGAATAAATTATGTCTCTAAAGCGCAAAAAAAAACAATTTGCCACAGAAAGCCAAACTGACTAAGCCAATCACAGCCAAGCAGAGGCGGAGCCACAGGACAGGAAGTAGCCTAGCTGAAGGCCCGGGAGCGGTTGAGCGGGCGGTGTTACCTGGGCAGGTCGCGGTGCAGGCACTTTTCTGGACATTCTGTCCGTCGCATGCCACGCCCCCGTTCAGCGGCGTGGGATTGGTGCAGCTGCGGCTCCTCCTCTGCCAGCCACGCCCACAAACTGAGCTGCACGCCGACCACGTTGTCCAGGTAGACCAACCGCCGTTCACTGTCACCGTGATGAAGTGATGGAGGGAGAGGAGGAAGGACGCCAAGGGGTAAGGTAGGGGAGGGGTGGGATGGAGGGTGGAGGGAGGAGAGGAGGAGAGGAGGAGAGGAGGGTAGGGAGAGGACGGAGGTGGGGTGGGAAGAGGAGTGAGGGAGAGAGGGAAGAGAGGAGGAGAGGAGGAGAGGAGGAGAGGAGGTTAGGGAGAGGATGGAGGTGGGGTGGGAAGAGGAGTGAGGGAGAGAGGGGAGAGAGGGAAGAGAGGAGGAGAGGAGGGTAGGGAGAGGACGGAGGTGGGGTGGGAAGAGGAGTGAGGGAGAGAGGGGAGAGAGGGAAGAGAGGAGGAGAGGAGGAGAGGAGGGTAGGGAGAGGACCGAGGTGTGGTTGGAAGAGGAGTGAGGGAGAGAGGGAAGAGAGGAGATGAGGAGGAGAGGAGGAGAGGAGGGTAGGTAGAGGACGGAGGTGTGGTGGGAAGAGGAGTGAGGGAGAGAGGGAAGAGAGGAGGAGAGGAGGAGAGGAGGAGAGGAGGTTAGGGAGAGGATGGAGGTGGGGTGGGAAGAGGAGTGAGGGAGAGAGGGGAGAGAGGGAAGAGAGGAGGAGAGGAGGGTAGGGAGAGGACGGAGGTGGGGTGGGAAGAGGAGTGAGGGAGAGAGGGGAGAGAGGGAAGAGAGGAGGAGAGGAGGAGAGGAGGGTAGGGAGAGGACCGAGGTGTGGTTGGAAGAGGAGTGAGGGAGAGAGGGAAGAGAGGAGATGAGGAAAGGAGTGGAGGGAAGGAGGAAGGGATTGAGCGACAAAAAAGCCAGGGTTACCCGACATGGGTGGACAGATATTAAAGGGGGCCTTTCTGATGTATTATGGACAGATATATATTAGTGGGTTCTGACTGACTACTGTACTGTAGGCGTGATGCTGTCTGCTGGCCTGTGATATATGTACTGTAGGCGTGATGCTGTCTGCTGGCCTGTGACTACTGTAATGTACTGTAGGTGTGATGCTGTCTGCTGGCCTGTGATATATGTACTGTAGGCGTGATGCTGTCTGCTGGCCTGTGACTACTGTAATGTACTGTAGGTGTGATGCTGTCTGCTGGCCTGTGATATATGTACTGTAGGCGTGATGCTGTCTGCTGGCCTGTGATATATGTACTATAGGTGTGATGCTGTCTGCTGGCCTGTGATATATGTACTATAGGTGTGATGCTGTCTGCTGGCCTGTGACTACTGTAATGTACTGTAGGTGTGATGCTGTCTGCTGGCCTGTGATATATGTACTGTAGGTGTGATGCTGTCTGCTGGCCTGTGAATACTGTAATGTACTGTAGGTGTGATGCTGTCTGCTGGCCTGTGACTACTGTAATGTACTGTACTGCGCTGCGCTCTCTAGCTGTGGCATGTACTGTAGCTGTGCTGTGCTGCGCTCTGTAGCTGTGGTATGTACTGTAGCTGTGGTATGTACTGTAGCTGTGCTACGCTCTGTAGCTGTGGTATGTACTGTAGCTGTGCTATGCTCTGTAGCTGTGGTATGTACTGTAGCTGTGCTGCGCTCTGTAGCTGTGGTATGTACTGTAGCTGTGCTACGCTCTGTAGCTGTGGTATGTACTGTAGCTGTGCTACGCTCTGTAGCTGTGGTATGTACTGTAGCTGTGCTACGCTCTGTAGCTGTGGTATGTACTGTAGCTGTGCTGCGCTCTGTAGCTGTGGTATGTACTGTAGCTGTGCTACGCTCTGTAGCTGTGGTATGTACTGTAGCTGTGCTGTGCTCTGTAGCTGTGGTATGTACTGTAGCTGTGCTGCGCTCTGTAGCTGTGGTATGTACTGTAGCTGTGCTGTGCTCTGTAGCTGTGGTATGTACTGTAGCTGCGCTGCGCTCTGTAGCTGTGGTATGTACTGTAGCTGCGCTGCGCTCTGTAGCTGTGGTATGTACTGTAGCTGTGCTGCGCTCTGTAGCTGTGGTATGTACTGTAGCTGTGGTATGTACTGTAGCTGTGCTGCGCTCTGTAGCTGTGGTATGTACTGTAGCTGTGGTATGTACTGTAGCTGTGCTGCGCTCTGTAGCTGTGGTATGTACTGTAGCTGTGGTATGTACTGTAGCTGTGCTGCGCTCTGTAGCTGTGGTATGTACTGTAATTGTGGTATGTACTGTAGCTGCGCTGCGCTCTGTAGCTGTGGTATGTACTGTAGCTGTGCTGCGCTCTGTAGCTGTGGTATGTACTGTAGCTGTGGTATGTACTGTAGCTGTGCTGCGCTCTGTAGCTGTGGTATGTACTGTAGCTGTGGTATGTACTGTAGCTGTGCTGCGCTCTGTCGCTGTGGTATGTACTGTAGCTGTGGTATGTACTGTAGCTGCGCTGCGCTCTGTAGCTGTGGTATGTACTGTAGCTGTGCTGCGCTCTGTAGCTGTGGTATGTACTGTAGCTGTGGTATGTACTGTAGCTGTGCTGCGCTCTGTAGCTGTGGTATGTACTGTAGCTGTGGTGTGTACTGTAGCTGTGGTGTGTACTGTAGCTGTGAATATATAGTTAAGGTAACTGTCATTCACTTTCTCAAACTAGACACTGGCCGTGTCCAAATATCCAAATACTACATACTTGAACTGCATACTATGTACTCATCGTTGCATACTATTTAGCACGTACCGTTTAGTAAAAGGTATGCAGTGTGCCACGGCCGCAACGCATTAGCGGCGCCTGACTGAGTAGGTGGGGCGGGGCCGAGGGAGGGTGGATTTGTCCAAATTCAACAGACCTACATCACATTAACCAGCCTGATAATAGCTAATTTCCGATATGATTAATTTCTCTGAACTCTGATTAGAATAGACCTGCTCAGGCTTGTTCTAGACCGCCTCAGGCTGGTTATAGGCCTGCTCAGGCTGGTTATAGGCCTGCACAGGCCGGTTATAGGCCTGCTCAGGCTGGTTATAGACCTGCTCAGGCTGGTTATAGGCCTGCTCAGGCTGGTTATAGACCTGCTCAGGCTGGTTATAAACCTCCTCAGGCTGGTCATAGGCCTGCTCAGGCTGGTTCTAGACCTGCTCAGGCTGGTTTTAGACCTCCTCAGGCTGGTTCTAGACCTGCTCAGGCTGGTTATAGACCTCCTCAGGCTGGTTCTAGACCTGCTCAGGCTGGTTATAGACCTGCTCAGGCTGGTTCTAGACCTGCTCAGGCTGGTTCTAGACCTGCTCAGGCTGGTTATAGGCCTGCTCAGGCTGGTTCTAGACCTCCTCAGGCTGGTTCTAGACCTGGTCAGGCTGGTTATATGCCTGCTCAGGCTGGTTCTAGACCTCATCAGGCTGGTTCTAGACCTGCTCAGGCTGGTTCTAGACCTGCTCAGGCTGGTTCTAGGCCTGCACAGGCCGGTTATAGGCCTGCTCAGGCTGGTTATAGGCCTGGTCAGGCAGGTTATAGACCTGCTCAGGCTGGTTATAGACCTCCTCAGGCTGGTTATAGACCTCCTCAGGCTGGTTATAGACCTCCTCGAGCTGGTTATAGGCCTGCTCAGGCTGGTTATACGCCTGCTCAGGCTGGTTATAGACCTACTCAGGCTGGTTAGAGACCTCCTCAGGCTGGTTATAGGCAGACTATCACATTCGACCTAATGGAGTTATAGGCCTACGCAGGCTGGTTATAGACCTACGCAGGCTGGTTATAGGCCTACTCAGGCTGGTTCTAGACCTGCTCAGGCTGGTTTTAGACCTCCTCAGGCTGGTTCTAGACCTGCTCAGGCTGGTTATAGACCTCCTCAGGCTGGTTCTAGACCTGCTCAGGCTGGTTCTAGACCTGCTCAGGCTGGTTCTAGACCTGCTCAGGCTGGTTCTAGACCTGCTCAGGCTGATTATAGGCCTTCTCAGGCTGGTTCTAGACCTGCTCAGGCTGGTTCTAGACCTCCTCAGGCTGGTTCTAGACCTGGTCAGGCTGGTTATATGCCTGCTCAGGCTGGTTCTAGACCTCATCAGGCTGGTTCTAGACCTGCTCAGGCTGGTTCTAGACCTGCTCAGGCTGGTTCTAGGCCTGCACAGGCCGGTTATAGGCCTGCTCAGGCTGGTTATAGGCCTGGTCAGGCAGGTTATAGACCTGCTCAGGCTGGTTATAGACCTCTTCAGGCTGGTTATAGACCTCCTCAGGCTGGTTATAGACCTCCTCGGGCTGGTTATAGGCCTGCTCAGGCTGGTTATACGCCTGCTCAGGCTGGTTATAGACCTACTCAGGCTGGTTAGAGACCTCCTCAGGCTGGTTATAGGCAGACTATCACATTCGACCTAATGGAGTTATAGGCCTACTCAGGCTGGTTATAGGCCTACTCAGGCTGATTATAGTCCTACTCAGGCTGGTTATAGACAGACTATCACATTACACCTATACTGTAGCCCATATAGTACACACATTGAAACTTTTCTAAAGTTAAAATCAAAATGGCTGTTCACAGAAAAACGTGGACAGCCGGGTGCATCGCATATTCAGAACCACAGTATCATAATAAACTAAACCACTGATCATTGGGAACGAGATCAGAATGACTAGTAAAGGCTTGATCCATAACTTAAATAATTCAATAGGTAGCCTAGCCTATAAAACTAAACCAATCCATATGTTCAAAAGGCCTGGTTAGCATGACGTCAATAAAGCAGCCACATCCCAAGTTCCCCGGTGCCTACACATTCAAAAAAAATCCAAAGATGGGTTTTTAGTATTTAGTTTAAAAGCTCGGATGAAGGCCACGAGAACAAGAAACACTTTTCAATGAGAAAACAGAACTCCACTTTGCAAACAAACAAACAAAACAACAAAAAAAGACTTTTGTTTTTCAAAGATGTAGCCGACGATGGTGTAATACAATTGGTCATTTTAGGGAGAACCAAAAAACGACTTACATTTGAACACCACTGCAGAAGCTTCGCTATTCGGCATCTTCCCGATTAAAGTAGCCTAGTTCTGTTTTGTTGGCCTACTTGAAGAGAACTACGACCTATCACTCGCAGCCCACCTCGTCCAATGCATTGTGGGAAAGTGTGTATCAGATTCTACTAGATGAAGAGACAAAAATGTCTTCCATGCCGTCCCTGGGAGCGGTGCGTTTCACTTGAGTGGGTTGATCTTCCTGTCCGGTTTTGTGACCCCCCCCCTCGGGCTTGTGCGCTTTGAGGAGATCTTCGTGGGCTATACTCAGCCATGTCTCAGGGTAGTAAGTTGGTGGTCTGTTGATATCCCTCTAGTGGTGTGGGGACTATACTCAGCCTCGTCTCAGGGTAGTAAGTTAGTGGTCTGTTGATATCACTCTAGTGGTGTGGGGACTATACTCAGCCTTGTCTCAGGGTAGTAAGTTGGTGGTCTGTTGATATCCCTCTAGTGGTGTGGGGACTATACTCTGCCTTGTCTCAGGGTAGTAAGTTAGGGGTCTGTTGATATCCCTCTAGTGGTGTGGGGACTATACTCAGCCTTGTCTCAGGGTAGTAAGTTAGTGGTCTGTTGATATCCCTCTAGTGGTGTGGGGACTATACTCAGCCTTGTCTCAGGGTAGTAAGTTAGTGGTCTGTTGACGTCCCTCTAGTGGTGTGGGGACTATACTCTGCCTTGTCTCAGGGTAGTAAGTTAGTGGTCTGTTGATATCCCTCTAGTGGTGTGGGGACTATACTCAGCCATGTCTCAGGGTAGTAAGTTGGTGGTCTGTTGATATCCCTCTAGTGGTGTGGGGACTATACTCAGCCTTGTCTCAGGGTAGTAAATTGGTGGTCTGTTGATATCTCTCTAGTGGTGTGGAGACTATACTCTGCCTTGTCTCAGGGTAGTAAGTTGGTGGTCTGTTGATATCCCTCTAGTGGTGTGGGGACTATACTCAGCCTTGTCTCAGGGTAGTAAGTTGGTGGTCTGTTGATATCCCTCTAGTGGTGTGGGGACTATACTCTGCCTTGTCTCAGGGTAGTAAGTTAGGGGTCTGTTGATATCCCTCTAGTGGTGTGGGGACTATACTCAGCCATGTCTCAGGGTAGTAAGTTAGTGGTCTGTTGATATCTCTCTAGTGGTGTGGGGACTATACTCAGCCTTGTCTCAGGGCAGTAAGTTAGGGGTCTGTTGATATCCCTCTAGTGGTGTGGGGACTATACTCAGCCGTGTCTCAGGGTAGTAAGTTGGGGGTCTGTTGATATCCCTCTAGTGGTGTGGGGACTATACTCAGCCTTGTCTCAGGGTAGTAAGTTAGGGGTCTGTTGATATCCCTCTAGTGGTGTGGAGGCTGTGCTTTAGTAAAGTGGGTGGGGTTATATCCTACCTGGTTGGCCCTGTCGGGGGGTATCATCGGACGGGGCTAAAGTGTCTCCTGACCCCTCCTGTCTCAGCCTCCAGTATCTATTCTGCAATAGTTTATGTGCCGGGGGGCTAGGGGTCAGTCTGTTATATCTGGTGTGATTCTCCTGTCTTATCCGGTGTCCTGTGTGAATCCCCTCTCGGAGGACTTGAGCCCTAGGACCATCCCTCAGGACTACCTGGCCTGATGACTCCTTGCTGTCCCTAGTCCACCTGGCCTTGCTGCTGCTCCAGTTTCAACTGCTCTGCCTGCGGCTATGGAACCCTGACCTGTTCACCGGACGTTCTACCTTGTCCCGGACCTGCTGTTTTCGACTCTCTCTCTCTACCACACCTGCTGTCTCGAACTCTGAATGATCGGCTATGAAAAGCCAACTGATATTTACTCCTGAGGTACTGACCTATTGCACCCTCTACAACTACTGTGATTATTATTATCTGACCCTGCTGGTCATCTATGAACATTTGAACATCTTGGCCATGTTCTGTTATAATCTCCACCCGGCACAGCCAGAAGAGGACTGGCCAACCCTCATAGCCTGGTTCCTCTCTAGGTTTCTTCTATGAACAGGTCAGTTTGAAGAATAATCTGGAAGAACAATCTGGCCTTAATGGCCATGTACTTTTATCATCTCGACCTGGGCACAGCCAGAAGAGGACTGGCCAACCCTCGGAGCCTGGTTCCTCTCTTTGTTTCTTCCAAGATTCCTTCCTTTCTAGAGAGTTTTTCCTAGCCACCGTGCTTCTACATCTGCATTGCTTGCTGTGTGGGGTTTTAGGCTGGGTTTCTGTATAAGCTCTTTGTGTCATCAGCTGATGTAAAAAAAAGTGCTTTATAAATACACTTGATTGATTGAGATGTAGTATAACATCCTGTGGCATTTAAACTATACTTATTTCTCGAAAATAAACATACTGTTACGTTCGTCGAAAGAAGTGGACCAAGGTGCAGCGTGGTACTTCATTAAAATGAACACCGAAAAAACAACAAAATACAAAACGAACGTAAAGTTCTGCAGGCTACACAGCAACTACACAAAAACAAGATCCCACAAACTAAGGTGGGGGAAAAAAGGCTTCCTAAGTATGAGACCCAATCAGAGACAACGATAGACAGCTGCCTCTGATTGGGAACCATACCCGGCCAAACAAAGAAATAGGAAAACTAGATTGCCCACCCAAATCACACCCTGATCTAACCACATGGAGAAATAGAAAGGCGCGTGACACATACTGAGAATGCGTCATCGTTGTTTCCCACCATTCGTTGATTACATTACATTTAAGTCATTTAGCAGACGCTCTTATCCAGAGCAACTTACAAATTGGAAAGTTCATACATATTCATCCTGGTCCCCCTGTGGGGATTGAACCCACAACCCTGGCGTTGCAAGCGCCATGCTCTACCAACTGAGCCACACGGGACCAATGATTTCAGCAGCACTTCTCCATAGCTAATGATCAGCTGTTGTCAAAGCCAGAACGACTATGGCATTCGGGTATTTAAAGTATACTCGATTTTCAAAATTATGAACACTGTTAAATAAAATAAAAATCGCATACTCAAACGGTGTACTATTTGGTACGCAAGTATTCTGCCACGGCCACTGACTTTACTTATTATGAGACAAGATTGACAAAATATTGTCACACACCATCAGTCTAATCTTCAGCTTGTTTTAAAGACCTTCATTACTATGTATTTCCCAAAGTAGACACTTTACTGATTAAGTAAACTTTTATCTTATTCATGTTTAAAAACATTTGTGTTATTCTCAAGCTACTCATTACGTTTTTAAAGGGACCGTTAGTCTTGAACGAAAGAAGTCAACGAGGATGCCTGTCTGTCCGAATACTCTCCTCTAACAACAACCGTGTCGTAAAGCAATTGATCCATAAGCAGAGGTAAGACTTCAGGATAATTTCGTTGTCCTCTACGAGCTGGACGAAAGACACAGAAAGAATGATCCAAAGTTTTACGTCTAAGATGAACAGGAAAAAACTGAACTCAAAACTTCTTACTAAACTAAACTTCTTCCAAAACGTTTCGATCTGATTCTAAATAATAAATAATTGCTTGAAAATGCCAATCCACTTGAAAGGACTGAGCAGGGAGAGTAGTGTGGTAATTAAAGTATTGGTCAGGTCCGCTCTCGCTCTTCCCTCCCCCTGGCGCGTGAGGACGCCCGGTTGCCCTGCATCACGCACACCTGTCATCCATTACGCACACCTGTCATCCATCACGCACACCTGCCTTCCCTCGTCAAACAATATTGGACTCACCTGGACTCACTCATCACCTGTTATTACCTCCCCTTATATTTGTCAGTTTCCCAGCTTGGTTTCCCTGCTGATGCCATTGATTGTTTTTTTGTGTCTGTGTTATTAGTTTGCTGACACTGTTCCTGTCTCGTTTCGTGTCCGTTCTATATTAAATGTACCTGCTTCCCTCTCTCCAGCCTCAACTCATGCGATAGTATTTTGGTCTCTTTGGCATAACAGGCTGTGATAACATGTAGTTGATGTATGTGAAGTGTTTTACCTGTAGCTGCTACATCACCATGTAATTTAACATCACTTTCATTCTGATCTGACTGTAACTGACTATTGCAGCGACTCTAACCTGTGAATTACAATGCCTAAGTGTATGTTCCTGTGTGTGTGTGTGTGTGAGCCTCTGTGTCAAAACAGACCAACTCAAAATCAAATTAAATGTTATTTATCACATGTTTTGTCAACAACAGGTGTAGACTAACAGGGAAATGTTTATTTGCAATGTAGACAGAAATAACATAGAGAAATAATAGAAAAGTAAAACACATAATAATAAATACTGAGTAACAATAACTAGGTTATATACACTGGTACCAGTACTAATGATAACTAGGTTATATACACTGGTACCAGTACTGAGTAATGATAACTAGGTTATATACACAGGGTACCAGTACTGAGTAATGATAACTAGGTTATATACACAGGGTACCAGTACTGAGTAATGATAACTAGGTTATATACACTGGTACCAGTACTGAGTAACAATAACTAGGTTATATACACTGGTACCAGTACTAATGATAACTAGGTTATATACACAGGGTACCAGTACTGAGTAATGATAACTAGGTTATATACACTGGTACCAGTACTGAGTAATGATAACTAGGTTATATACACAGGGTACCAGTACTGAGTAACAATAACTAGGTTATATACACAGGGTACCAGTACTAATGATAACTAGGTTATATACACAGGGTACCAGTACTGAGTAACAATAACTAGGTTATATACACTGGTACCAGTACTGAGTAACAATAACTAGGTTATATACACTGGTACCAGTACTGAGTAACAATAACTAGGTTATATACACAGGGTACCAGTACTAATGATAACTAGGTTATATACACAGGGTACCAGTACTGAGTAATGATAACTAGGTTATATACACAGGGTACCAGTACTGAGTAATGATAACTAGGATATATACACAGGGTACCAGTACTGAGTAATGATAACTAGGTTATATACACAGGGTACCAGTACTGAGTAATGATAACTAGGTTATATACACAGGGTACCAGTACTGAGTAACAATAACTAGGTTATATACACTGGTACCAGTACTGAGTAATGATAACTAGGCTATATACACTGGTACCAGTACTGAGTAATGATAACTAGGTTATATACACAGGGTACCAGTACTGAGTTAATGATAACTAGGTTATATACACAGGGTACCAGTACTGAGTACTGAGTAATGATAACTAGGTTATATACACAGGGTACCAGTACTGAGTACTGACTAATGATAACTAGGTTATATACACTGGTACCAGTACTGAGTAATGAGTAATGATAACTAGGTTATATACACTGGTACCAGTACTGAGTAATGATAACTAGGTTATATACACAGGGTACCAGTACTGAGTAATGATAACTAGGTTATATACACAGGGTACCAGTACTGAGTAATGATAACTAGGTTATATACACAGGGTACCAGTACTGAGTAATGATAACTAGGTTATATACACAGGGTACCAGTACTGAGTAATGAGTAATGATAACTAGGTTATATACACAGGGTACCAGTACTGAGTCAATGATAACTAGGTTATATACACAGGGTACCAGTACTGAGTAATGATAACTGGGTTATATACACAGGGTACCAGTACTGAGTAATGATAACTAGGTTATATACATAGTGTACCAGTGTGCCGGGGTAGGAGGTAATTGAGGTAGATATGTTCATATACTGAAGGAAGGAATAAAGTGACAGATAATAAACAGTAACAGCAGCGTTTGTGACGAGTCAAAACACTGAGTGAAAAAATGGTTAATACACACAGACTGGGTAACTATTCAACTAACTATTTAACTAACTATTCAACTAACTATTTAACTAACTATTTAACTAACTATTTAACTAACAATTTAACTAACTATTCAACTAACTATTTAAAGAACTATTTAACTAACTATTCGACTAACTATTTAACTAACTATTCAACTAACTATTTAACTAACTATTTAACGAACTATTTATCAGTCTTATGACTAGGGTATGGAAGCAATTGAGGGTCCTGTTGGTGCATCGGTACCGCCTGCCGTGCTGTTGCAGAGAGAACAGTCTATGACTTGCGTAGCTGGAATCATTGACACATTTTTTGGGCCTTCCTCAGACACCGCCTGGTATACAGGTCTTGGATGGCAGGAAGCAAAGCCCCAGTGAAGTACTGGCCTTTTAGCACCACCCTCTGTAGCGTCTTCCCAAACAGTTTCCGTACCAAGCGGTGATCCAGCCAGTCAAGATGCTCTCAATGGTGCAGCTGTATAACTTTTTGAGGATCTGAGGAGGACCCGTGCCAAATCTTTTCAGCCTCCTGAAGGGGAAGAGGCGTTGGCGTGCTCTCTTCACGACATGATCGATCCTACAGCCCCGTCGATGTGAATGGGGGGGCGTGTTCAGCCATCCGTTTCCTGTAGTCCACGATCAGCTCCTTTGTCCTGCTGACATTGAGGGAGAGGTTGTTGTCCTGTGACCACACTGTGTGAGTGCGTTCGTGCCTCTGTGTGCGCTCCGTGAGAGTTCACCAATGGCACATAATGGGTATAATTGGATCATGGAAGATGATTGGATGGAATCAAGTCGTCTGAATTCTAATCAACTCTCTGTATTTACTCTCCTGGTTCAACCCGCCAATGGCACCCTACTCCCTATAACCTGTAGTGCACTATAAATAGCACCCTACTCCCTATATACTGTAGTGCACTATAATAGCACCCTACTCCATATATACTGGTAGTGCACTACAATAGCACCCTACTCCCTATATACTGTAGTGCACTATAGATAGCACCCTACTCCCTATATACTGTAGTGCACTATAAATAGCACACTACTCCATATATACTGGTAGTGCACTATAATAGCACCCTACTCCCTATATACTGTAGTGCACTATAAATAGCACACTACTCCATATATACTGGTAGTGCACTATAATAGCACCCTACTCCCTATATACTGTAGTGCACTATAAATAGCACCCTACTCCCTATATACTGTAGTGCACTATAAATAGCACACTACTCCATATATGCTGGTAGTGCACTATAATAGCACCCTACTCCATATATACTGGTAGTGCACTATAATAGCACCCTACTCTCTATATACTGGTAGTGCACTATAATAGCACCCTACTCCATATATACTGGTAGTGCACTATAATAGCACCCTACTCCATATATACTGTAGTGCACTATAATAGCACCCTACTCTCTATATACTGTAGTGCACTATAAATAGCACCCTACTCCCTATATACTGTAGTGCACTATAAATAGCACCCTACTCTCTATATACTGTAGTGCACTATAAATAGCACCCTACTCCCTATATACTGTAGTGCACTACAAATAGCACACTATTCCCTATATACTGTAGTGCACTATAATAGCACCCTACTCTCTATATACTGTAGTGCACTATAAATGGCACCCTACTCCCTATATACTGTAGTGCACTATAAATAGCACACTACAATACTCCCTATAACTGATTTGTTGACTTGGAAGCTTTTGGACCAGTATGTCTGGTCCCTCTATCTACAACTAGACCAGTATGTCTGGTCCCTCTATCTACAACTAGACCAGTATGTCTGGTCCCTCTATCTACATAGCCTACTTCCACCATCATTTCCCTCTAAATTGGCCTGCCTCTCTGCTCTCTCTCTCTCTCTCTCTCTCTCTCTCTCTCTCTCTCTCTCTCTCTCTGTCTCTCTCTGTCTCTCTCTCTCTCTCTCTCTCTCTCTCTCTCTCTCTCTCTCTCTCTCTCTCTCTCTCTCTCTCTGTCTCTCTCTCTCTCTCTCTCTCTCTCTCTCTCTCTCTCTCTCTCTCTCTCTCTCTCTCTCTCTCTCTCTCTCTCTCGCCGCTCTTCTGCTCCCTCCTGAGCCTCCGTGGCTGAATCATTTCCTTGCCCTCTCTCTGTGATTGATTGCCCACCATGGTAAGGTAAAAACACTTTGGCCCCTGATTACCTCTGAGCACAGAGTGGCTCCACCACAGCAGACTGCTTGCCCTCTCATTACCATGTATCCAACCCGGCTCCCCTTCTACCCTCCGTCCGTACCACCGTCCCTCCCCTACCTCCTTCCCTACTCCCCATCACCCCCACCAATGCAAATACAGAGGCCGCCTGCCAAATTGCACCCTATTCCATATTATGTAAAGTAGTGCACTATGTAGGGCATAGGGTGCCATTTTGGAGGATACCATCCTATTATGACTCACTATACCTCGAGTTCAGTCTGAGCCCTGGCCTCGGAGAAGTCAAGGTAAGTAAATGGCCATATTTAATGTGAAGTCGTGCAGATTACATTAGGGGTCGTGGTAATGACAATCGAATACCGTCCGTGGCCTTTTTCACAAGCCCAGTATGGTTGGAGCAAAATCAAATTGCATATATACCAGCGACCTGCAATTTATGTTGAATTTCTCTGGGTCTCGGGGCCTAAGTGCGAGGCTTCATTGATTGACGTTATAAAAGAGCAAACAATAGGTTGATAAATGGGTCTCGGCGCTCTATTCAGTTGACTTCTTACATTAGGAATCTGGTAAATAAGGGGAATTCACAGGCCAATCCTTGCAATCATTTCTCAACAAAATAACGAATGAAGAATCATTTTAGGGGGTAATTGTTTTTTTCCTTTTTCCCCCTCTCTTTTTCAAACGCTGGAAGCTGAGAGGAAAACAATGGAATTAAATTACTGACACAACATGGTCGGAATTAAACTAGGCTCCTTATAAACTATTCTTAGTTGGAATAAAACTAGTTTCATTCCAAACGATTTATTGTCTGAATTAAACGAGGCAAATTTTTAAATATTAATTTTCTGAATTAAACTAGGCTAATTTTAAATTATTTCTGGTCTGAATTAAACTAGGCTTATTTTAAATTATTTCTGGTCTGAATTAAACTAGGCTTATTTTAAATTATTTCTGGTCTGAATTAAACTAGGCTTATTTTAAATTATTTCTGGTCTGAATTAAACTAGGCTTATTTTAAACTATTTCTCGTCTGAATTAAACTAGGCTTATTTTAAATTATTTCTCGTCTGAATTAAACTAGGTTTATTTTAAACTAAAATAGATTTTCAAATCCATCCTGGAGTTGGGAAATACATGTTTTTTCAGCCACGGATCCTGACAATCATGATCACTTTGTTTTTGTCTCAGAATACTTCCAAAATAGCACACTATTCCCTTTATAGTGCACTAAGGACTAGGGCCCATAGAACTCTGGTCCAAATAGTGCACTAAGGACTAGGGCCCATAGAACTCTGGTCCAAATAGTGCACTAAGGACTAGGGCCCATAGAACTCTGGTCCAAATAGTGCACTAAGGACTAGGGCCCATAGAACTCTGGTCCAAATAGTGCACTAAGGACTAGGGCCCATAGAACTCTGGTCCAAATAGTGCACTAAGGACTAGGGCCCATAGAACTCTGGTCCAAATAGTGCACTAAATAGGGAATAGGGTGCCATTTGTACTGGCTTATCTGTCTCCCAGACTAGCTCAGTGTAAACACCCTAGACACTGTAACATCTCCCCTCACGGCTCATACACACACACAGAGTTACCGCTTTAAGGATTCACTCCCAGGCAAATGTGCCACCATGTTGGCTCTGCTGTTAGCATGTAGAGCAGCGTTAGGTTGAGGCTACACTGTGAGATGTAATGGACGCCAGGTGAGTGTTAGTACCGGCTGTACCATGGGAGCCCACAGCGGTGTGTGAGAGGAGGGAATGTGCTGTGTGTTGGAATGTTAAATAAAAAGGTCAACATCAAGTCATTATTAACAGTTTGCTGTTAATTCAATTTCCCTTCAACATCTCTGCCTCCTGGGAAACACGTGGGAGTCAGAAGGTTGGGATGGATACTGGAAGATGCCAGGTTGTTTCTGTTACAGTATCAGCAGTAAAGACTAGTTGGTACTATATCAGATGTCTGTGTCTGTATAGACTAGTTGTTACTATATCAGCTGTCTGTATAGACTAGTTGTTACTATATCAGCTGTCTGTGTAGACTAGTTGTTACTATATCAGCTGTCTGTATAGACTAGTTGTTACTATATCAGCTGTCTGTAAAGACTAGTTGTTACTATATCAGCTGTCTGTGTAGACTAGTTGTTACTATATCAGCTGTCTGTATAGACTAGTTGTTACTATATCAGCTGTCTGTGTCTGTATAGACTAGTTGTTACTATATCAGCTGTCTGTATAGACTAGTTGTTACTATATCAGCTGTCTGTATAGACTAGTTGTTACTATATCAGCTGTCTGTATAGACTAGTTGTTACTATATCAGCTGTCTGTATAGACTAGTTGCTACTATATCAGCTGTCTGTATAGACTAGTTGTTACTATATCAGCTGTCTGTGTCTGTATAGACTAGTTGTTACTATATCAGTTGTCTGTGTCTGTATAGACTAGTTGTTACTATATCAGCTGTCTGTATAGACTAGTTGTTACTATATCAGCTGTCTGTGTCTGTATAGACTAGTTGTTACTATATCAGCTGTCTGTATAGACTAGTTGTTACTATATCAGCTGTCTGTATAGACTAGTTGTTACTATATCAGCTGTCTGTATAGACTAGTTGTTACTATATCAGCTGTCTGTATAGACTAGTTGTTACTATATCAGCTGTCTGTATAGACTAGTTGTTACTATATCAGCAGTAAAGACTAGTTGTTACTATATCAGCTGTCTGTATAGACTAGTTGTTACTATATCAGCTGTCTGTGTCTGTATAGACTAGTTGTTACTATATCAGCTGTCTGTATAGACTAGTTGTTACTATATCAGCTGACTGTATAGACTAGTTGTTACTATATCAGCTGACTGTATAGACTAGTTGTTACTATATCAGCTGTCTGTATAGACTAGTTGTTACTATATCAGCTGTCTGTATAGACTAGTTGTTACTATATCAGCTGTTTGTATAGACTAGTTGTTACTATATCAGCAGTAAAGACTAGTTGTTACTATATCAGCTGTCTGTGTCTGTATAGACTAGTTGTTACTATATCAGCTGTCTGTGTCTGTATAGACTAGTTGTTACTATATCAGCTGACTGTATAGACTAGTTGTTACTGTATCAGCTGTCTGTATAGAATTGTTGTTACTATATCAGCTGTCTGTATAGACTAGTTGTTACTATATCAGCTGTCTGTGTAGACTAGTTGTTACTATATCAGCTGTCTGTGTCTGTATAGACTAGTTGTTACTATATCAGCTGTCTGTGTAGACTAGTTGTTACTATATCAGCTGTCTGTGTCTGTCTAGACTAGTTGTTACTATATCAGCTGTCTGTGTCTGTCTAGACTAGTTGTTACTATATCAGCTGTCTGTGTAGACTAGTTGTTACTATATCAGCTGTCTGTGTCTGTGTAGACTAGTTGTTACTATATCAGCTGTCTGTGTCTGTATAGACTAGTTGTTACTATATCAGCTGTCTGTGTAGACTAGTTGTTACTATATCAGCTGTCTGTGTCTGTATAGACTAGTTGTTACTATATCAGCTGTCTGTATAGACTAGTTGTTACTATATCAGCTGTCTGTGTAGACTAGTTGTTACTATATCAGCTGTCTGTATAGACTAGTTGTTACTATATCAGCTGTCTGTGTAGACTAGTTGTTACTATATCAGCTGTCTGTATAGACTAGTTGTTACTATATCAGCTGTCTGTGTCTGTATAGACTAGTTGTTACTAAATCAGCTGTCTGTATAGACTAGTTGTTACTATATCAGCTGTCTGTATAGACTAGTTGTTACTATATCAGATGTCTGTATAGACTAGTTGTTACTATATCAGCTGTCTGTGTAGACTAGTTGTTACTATATCAGCTGTCTGTGTCTGTATAGACTAGTTGTTACTATATCAGCTGTCTGTATAGACTAGTTTTTACTATATCAGCTGTCTGTATAGACTAGTTGTTACTATATCAGCTGTCTGTGTCTGTATAGACTAGTTGTTACTATATCAGCTGTCTGTATAGACTAGTTGTTACTATATCAGCTGTCTGTATAGACTAGTTGTTACTATATCAGCTGTCTGTATAGACTAGTTGTTACTATATCAGCTGTCTGTAAAGACTAGTTGTTACTATATCAGCTGTCTGTGTAGACTAGTTGTTACTATATCAGCTGTCTGTGTAGACTAGTTGTTACTATATCAGCTGTCTGTATAGACTAGTTGTTACTATATCAGCTGTCTGTGTCTGTATAGACTAGTTGTTACTATATCAGCTGTCTGTGTAGACTAGTTGTTACTATATCAGCTGTCTGTGTAGACTAGTTGTTACTATATCAGCTGTCTGTATAGACTAGTTGTTACTATATCAGATGTCTGTATAGACTAGTTGTTACTATATCAGCTGTCTGTGTAGACTAGTTGTTACTATATCAGCTGTCTGTGTCTGTATAGACTAGTTGTTACTATATCAGCTGTCTGTATAGACTAGTTGTTACTATATCAGCTGTCTGTATAGACTAGTTGTTACTATATCAGCTGTCTGTGTCTGTATAGACTAGTTGTTACTATATCAGCTGTCTGTATAGACTAGTTGTTACTATATCAGCTGTCTGTATAGACTAGTTGTTACTATATCAGCTGTCTGTGTAGACTAGTTGTTACTATATCAGCTGTCTGTATAGACTAGTTGTTACTATATCAGCTGTCTGTATAAACTAGTTGTTACTATATCAGCTGTCTGTATAGACTAGTTGTTACTATATCAGCTGTCTGTATAGACTAGTTGTTACTATATCAGCTGTCTGTGTAGACTAGTTGTAACTATATCAGCTGTCTGTATAGACTAGTTGTTACTATATCAGCTGTCTGTGTAGACTAGTTGTTACTATATCAGCTGTCTGTATAGACTAGTTGTTACTATATCAGCTGTCTGTGTCTGTATAGACTAGTTGTTACTATATCAGCTGTCTGTGTCTGTATAGACTAGTTGTTACTATATCAGCTGTCTGTGTCTGTATAGACTAGTTGTTACTATATCAGCTGTCTGTATAGACTAGTTGTTACTATATCAGCTGTCTGTATAGACTAGTTGTTACTATATCAGCTGTCTGTGTCTGTATAGACTAGTTGTTACTATATCAGCTGTCTGTGTCTGTATAGACTAGTTGTTACTATATCAGCTGTCTGTATAGACTAGTTGTTACTATATCAGCTGTCTGTGTCTGTATAGACTAGTTGTTACTATATCAGCTGTCTGTATAGACTAGTTGTTACTATATCAGCTGTCTGTATAGACTAGTTGTTACTATATCAGCTGTCTGTATAGACTAGTTGTTACTATATCAGCTGTCTGTATAGACTAGTTGTTACTATATCAGCTGTCTGTATAGACTAGTTGTTACTATATCAGCTGTCTGTATAGACTAGTTGTTACTATATCAGCTGTCTGTGTAGACTAGTTGTTACTATATCAGCTGTCTGTGTAGACTAGTTGTTACTATATCAGCTGTCTGTATAGACTAGTTGTTACTATATCAGCTGTCTGTGTAGACTAGTTGTTACTATATCAGCTGTCTGTATAGACTAGTTGTTACTATATCAGCTGTCTGTATAGTCTAGTTGTTACTATATCAGCTGTCTGTGTAGACTAGTTGTTACTATATCAGCTGTCTGTGTCTGTGTAGACTAGTTGTTACTATATCAGCTGTCTGTATAGACTAGTTGTTACTATATCAGATGTCTGTATAGACTAGTTGTTACTATATCAGCTGTCTGTATAGACTAGTTGTTACTATATCAGCTGTCTGTGTAGACTAGTTGTTACTATATCAGCTGTCTGTGTCTGTGTAGTCTAGTTGTTACTATATCAGCTATCTGTGTCTGTATAGACTAGTTGTTACTATATCAGCTGTCTGTGTAGACTAGTTGTTACTATATCAGCTGTCTGTGTCTGTGTAGACTAGTTGTTACTATATCAGCTGTCTGTGTCTGTATAGACTAGTTGTTACTATATCAGCTGTCTGTGTAGACTAGTTGTTACTATATCAGCTGTCTGTGTAGACTAGTTGTTACTATATCAGCTTTCTGTGTAGACTAGTTGTTACTATATCAGCTGTCTGTATAGACTAGTTGTTACTATATCAGCTGTCTGTGTAGACTAGTTGTTACTATATCAGCTGTCTGTATAGACTAGTTGTTACTATATCAGATGTCTGTATAGACTAGTTGTTACTATATCAGCTGTCTGCGTAGACTAGTTGTTACTATATCAGCTGTCTGTATAGACTAGTTGTTACTATATCAGCTGTCTGTATAGACTAGTTGTTACTATATCAGCTGTATGTGTCTGTATAGACTAGTTGTTACTATATCAGCTGTCTGTGTAGACTAGTTGTTACTATATCAGCTGTCTGTGTAGACTAGTTGTTACTATATCAGCTTTCTGTGTAGACTAGTTGTTACTATATCAGCTGTCTGTATAGACTAGTTGTTACTATATCAGCTGTCTGTGTAGACTAGTTGTTACTATATCAGCTGTCTGTATAGACTAGTTGTTACTATATCAGATGTCTGTGTAGACTAGTTGTTACTATATCAGCTGTCTGTATAGACTAGTTGTTACTATATCAGCTGTCTGTATAGTCTAGTTGTTACTATATCAGCTGTCTGTGTAGACTAGTTGTTACTATATCAGCTGTCTGTGTCTGTGTAGACTAGTTGTTACTATATCAGCTGTCTGTATAGACTAGTTGTTACTATATCAGATGTCTGTATAGACTAGTTGTTACTATATCAGCTGTCTGTATAGACTAGTTGTTACTATATCAGCTGTCTGTGTAGACTAGTTGTTACTATATCAGCTGTCTGTGTCTGTGTAGTCTAGTTGTTACTATATCAGCTATCTGTGTCTGTATAGACTAGTTGTTACTATATCAGCTGTCTGTGTAGACTAGTTGTTACTATATCAGCTGTCTGTGTCTGTGTAGACTAGTTGTTACTATATCAGCTGTCTGTGTCTGTATAGACTAGTTGTTACTATATCAGCTGTCTGTGTAGACTAGTTGTTACTATATCAGCTGTCTGTGTAGACTAGTTGTTACTATATCAGCTTTCTGTGTAGACTAGTTGTTACTATATCAGCTGTCTGTATAGACTAGTTGTTACTATATCAGCTGTCTGTGTAGACTAGTTGTTACTATATCAGCTGTCTGTATAGACTAGTTGTTACTATATCAGATGTCTGTATAGACTAGTTGTTACTATATCAGCTGTCTGCGTAGACTAGTTGTTACTATATCAGCTGTCTGTATAGACTAGTTGTTACTATATCAGCTGTCTGTATAGACTAGTTGTTACTATATCAGCTGTATGTGTCTGTATAGACTAGTTGTTACTATATCAGCTGTCTGTATAGACTAGTTGTTAGTATATCAGCTGTCTCTGTCTGTGTAGACTAGTTGTTACTATATCAGCTGTCTGTATTGACTAGTTGTTACTATATCAGCTGTCTGTATAGACTAGTTGTTACTATATCAGCTGTCTGTGTAGACTAGTTGTTACTATATCAGCTGTCTGTGTAGACTAGTTGTTACTATATCACCTGTCTGTGTCTGTCTAGACTAGTTGTTACTATATCAGATGTCTGTATAGACTAGTTGTTACTATATCAGCTGTCTGTGTCTGTATAGACTAGTTGTTACTATATCAGCTGTCTGTGTCTGTATAGACTAGTTGTTACTATATCAGCTGTCTGTATAGACTAGTTGTTACTATATCAGCTGTCTGTATAGACGAGTTGTTACTATATCATCTGTCTGTATAGACTAGTTGTTACTATATCAGCTGTCTGTGTAGACTAGTTGTTACTATATCAGCTGTCTGTGTAGACTAGTTGTTACTATATCAGCTGTCTGTGTAGACTAGTTGTTACTATATCAGCTGTCTGTATAGACTAGTTGTTACTATATCAGCTGTCTGTGTCTGTGTAGACTAGTTGTTACTATATCTATGCCTGTATAGACTAGTTGTTACTATATCAGCTGTCTGTATAGACTAGTTGTTACTATATCAGCTGTCTGTGTCTGTATAGACTAGTTGTTACTATATCAGCTGTCTGTGTCTGTATAGACTAGTTGGTACTATATCAGCTGTCTGTATAGACTAGTTGTTACTATATCAGCTGTCTGTATAGACTAGTTGTTATTATATCAGCTGTCTGTATAGACTAGTTGTTACTATATCAGCTGTCTGTATAGACTAGTTGGTACTATATCAGCTGCCTGTATAGACTAGTTGTTACTATATCAGCTGTCTGTGTCTGTATAGACTAGTTGTTACTATATCAGCTGTCTGTGTAGACTAGTTGTTACTATATCAGCTGTCTGTTTCTGTATAGACTAGTTGGTACTATATCAGCTGTCTGTATAGACTAGTTGTTACTATATCAGCTGTCTGTATAGACTAGTTGTTACTATATCAGCTGTCTGTGTAGACTAGTTGTTACTATATCAGATGTCTGTATAGACTAGTTGTTACTATATCAGCTGTCTGTGTAGACTAGTTGTTACTATATCAGCTGTCTGTGTCTGTATAGACTAGTTGTTACTATATCAGCTGTCTGTATAGACTAGTTTTTACTATATCAGCTGTCTGTATAGACTAGTTGTTACTATATCAGCTGTCTGTGTCTGTATAGACTAGTTGTTACTATATCAGCTGTCTGTATAGACTAGTTGTTACTATATCAGCTGTCTGTATAGACTAGTTGTTACTATATCAGCTGTCTGTATAGACTAGTTGTTACTATATCAGCTGTCTGTAAAGACTAGTTGTTACTATATCAGCTGTCTGTGTAGACTAGTTGTTACTATATCAGCTGTCTGTGTAGACTAGTTGTTACTATATCAGCTGTCTGTATAGACTAGTTGTTACTATATCAGCTGTCTGTGTCTGTATAGACTAGTTGTTACTATATCAGCTGTCTGTGTAGACTAGTTGTTACTATATCAGCTGTCTGTGTAGACTAGTTGTTACTATATCAGCTGTCTGTATAGACTAGTTGTTACTATATCAGATGTCTGTATAGACTAGTTGTTACTATATCAGCTGTCTGTGTAGACTAGTTGTTACTATATCAGCTGTCTGTGTCTGTATAGACTAGTTGTTACTATATCAGCTGTCTGTATAGACTAGTTGTTACTATATCAGCTGTCTGTATAGACTAGTTGTTACTATATCAGCTGTCTGTGTCTGTATAGACTAGTTGTTACTATATCAGCTGTCTGTATAGACTAGTTGTTACTATATCAGCTGTCTGTATAGACTAGTTGTTACTATATCAGCTGTCTGTGTAGACTAGTTGTTACTATATCAGCTGTCTGTATAGACTAGTTGTTACTATATCAGCTGTCTGTATAAACTAGTTGTTACTATATCAGCTGTCTGTATAGACTAGTTGTTACTATATCAGCTGTCTGTATAGACTAGTTGTTACTATATCAGCTGTCTGTGTAGACTAGTTGTAACTATATCAGCTGTCTGTATAGACTAGTTGTTACTATATCAGCTGTCTGTGTAGACTAGTTGTTACTATATCAGCTGTCTGTATAGACTAGTTGTTACTATATCAGCTGTCTGTGTCTGTATAGACTAGTTGTTACTATATCAGCTGTCTGTGTCTGTATAGACTAGTTGTTACTATATCAGCTGTCTGTGTCTGTATAGACTAGTTGTTACTATATCAGCTGTCTGTATAGACTAGTTGTTACTATATCAGCTGTCTGTATAGACTAGTTGTTACTATATCAGCTGTCTGTGTCTGTATAGACTAGTTGTTACTATATCAGCTGTCTGTGTCTGTATAGACTAGTTGTTACTATATCAGCTGTCTGTATAGACTAGTTGTTACTATATCAGCTGTCTGTGTCTGTATAGACTAGTTGTTACTATATCAGCTGTCTGTATAGACTAGTTGTTACTATATCAGCTGTCTGTATAGACTAGTTGTTACTATATCAGCTGTCTGTATAGACTAGTTGTTACTATATCAGCTGTCTGTATAGACTAGTTGTTACTATATCAGCTGTCTGTATAGACTAGTTGTTACTATATCAGCTGTCTGTATAGACTAGTTGTTACTATATCAGCTGTCTGTGTAGACTAGTTGTTACTATATCAGCTGTCTGTGTAGACTAGTTGTTACTATATCAGCTGTCTGTATAGACTAGTTGTTACTATATCAGCTGTCTGTGTAGACTAGTTGTTACTATATCAGCTGTCTGTATAGACTAGTTGTTACTATATCAGCTGTCTGTATAGTCTAGTTGTTACTATATCAGCTGTCTGTGTAGACTAGTTGTTACTATATCAGCTGTCTGTGTCTGTGTAGACTAGTTGTTACTATATCAGCTGTCTGTATAGACTAGTTGTTACTATATCAGATGTCTGTATAGACTAGTTGTTACTATATCAGCTGTCTGTATAGACTAGTTGTTACTATATCAGCTGTCTGTGTAGACTAGTTGTTACTATATCAGCTGTCTGTGTCTGTGTAGTCTAGTTGTTACTATATCAGCTATCTGTGTCTGTATAGACTAGTTGTTACTATATCAGCTGTCTGTGTAGACTAGTTGTTACTATATCAGCTGTCTGTGTCTGTGTAGACTAGTTGTTACTATATCAGCTGTCTGTGTCTGTATAGACTAGTTGTTACTATATCAGCTGTCTGTGTAGACTAGTTGTTACTATATCAGCTGTCTGTGTAGACTAGTTGTTACTATATCAGCTTTCTGTGTAGACTAGTTGTTACTATATCAGCTGTCTGTATAGACTAGTTGTTACTATATCAGCTGTCTGTGTAGACTAGTTGTTACTATATCAGCTGTCTGTATAGACTAGTTGTTACTATATCAGATGTCTGTATAGACTAGTTGTTACTATATCAGCTGTCTGCGTAGACTAGTTGTTACTATATCAGCTGTCTGTATAGACTAGTTGTTACTATATCAGCTGTCTGTATAGACTAGTTGTTACTATATCAGCTGTATGTGTCTGTATAGACTAGTTGTTACTATATCAGCTGTCTGTGTAGACTAGTTGTTACTATATCAGCTGTCTGTGTAGACTAGTTGTTACTATATCAGCTTTCTGTGTAGACTAGTTGTTACTATATCAGCTGTCTGTATAGACTAGTTGTTACTATATCAGCTGTCTGTGTAGACTAGTTGTTACTATATCAGCTGTCTGTATAGACTAGTTGTTACTATATCAGATGTCTGTGTAGACTAGTTGTTACTATATCAGCTGTCTGTATAGACTAGTTGTTACTATATCAGCTGTCTGTATAGTCTAGTTGTTACTATATCAGCTGTCTGTGTAGACTAGTTGTTACTATATCAGCTGTCTGTGTCTGTGTAGACTAGTTGTTACTATATCAGCTGTCTGTATAGACTAGTTGTTACTATATCAGATGTCTGTATAGACTAGTTGTTACTATATCAGCTGTCTGTATAGACTAGTTGTTACTATATCAGCTGTCTGTGTAGACTAGTTGTTACTATATCAGCTGTCTGTGTCTGTGTAGTCTAGTTGTTACTATATCAGCTATCTGTGTCTGTATAGACTAGTTGTTACTATATCAGCTGTCTGTGTAGACTAGTTGTTACTATATCAGCTGTCTGTGTCTGTGTAGACTAGTTGTTACTATATCAGCTGTCTGTGTCTGTATAGACTAGTTGTTACTATATCAGCTGTCTGTGTAGACTAGTTGTTACTATATCACCTGTCTGTGTCTGTCTAGACTAGTTGTTACTATATCAGATGTCTGTATAGACTAGTTGTTACTATATCAGCTGTCTGTGTCTGTATAGACTAGTTGTTACTATATCAGCTGTCTGTGTCTGTATAGACTAGTTGTTACTATATCAGCTGTCTGTATAGACTAGTTGTTACTATATCAGCTGTCTGTATAGACGAGTTGTTACTATATCATCTGTCTGTATAGACTAGTTGTTACTATATCAGCTGTCTGTGTAGACTAGTTGTTACTATATCAGCTGTCTGTGTAGACTAGTTGTTACTATATCAGCTGTCTGTGTAGACTAGTTGTTACTATATCAGCTGTCTGTATAGACTAGTTGTTACTATATCAGCTGTCTGTGTCTGTGTAGACTAGTTGTTACTATATCTATGCCTGTATAGACTAGTTGTTACTATATCAGCTGTCTGTATAGACTAGTTGTTACTATATCAGCTGTCTGTGTCTGTATAGACTAGTTGTTACTATATCAGCTGTCTGTGTCTGTATAGACTAGTTGGTACTATATCAGCTGTCTGTATAGACTAGTTGTTACTATATCAGCTGTCTGTATAGACTAGTTGTTATTATATCAGCTGTCTGTATAGACTAGTTGTTACTATATCAGCTGTCTGTATAGACTAGTTGGTACTATATCAGCTGCCTGTATAGACTAGTTGTTACTATATCAGCTGTCTGTGTCTGTATAGACTAGTTGTTACTATATCAGCTGTCTGTGTAGACTAGTTGTTACTATATCAGCTGTCTGTTTCTGTATAGACTAGTTGGTACTATATCAGCTGTCTGTATAGACTAGTTGTTACTATATCAGCTGTCTGTATAGACTAGTTGTTACTATATCAGCTGTCTGTGTAGACTAGTTGTTACTATATCAGATGTCTGTATAGACTAGTTGTTACTATATCAGCTGTCTGTGTAGACTAGTTGTTACTATATCAGCTGTCTGTGTCTGTATAGACTAGTTGTTACTATATCAGCTGTCTGTATAGACTAGTTTTTACTATATCAGCTGTCTGTATAGACTAGTTGTTACTATATCAGCTGTCTGTGTCTGTATAGACTAGTTGTTACTATATCAGCTGTCTGTATAGACTAGTTGTTACTATATCAGCTGTCTGTATAGACTAGTTGTTACTATATCAGCTGTCTGTATAGACTAGTTGTTACTATATCAGCTGTCTGTAAAGACTAGTTGTTACTATATCAGCTGTCTGTGTAGACTAGTTGTTACTATATCAGCTGTCTGTGTAGACTAGTTGTTACTATATCAGCTGTCTGTATAGACTAGTTGTTACTATATCAGCTGTCTGTGTCTGTATAGACTAGTTGTTACTATATCAGCTGTCTGTGTAGACTAGTTGTTACTATATCAGCTGTCTGTGTAGACTAGTTGTTACTATATCAGCTGTCTGTATAGACTAGTTGTTACTATATCAGATGTCTGTATAGACTAGTTGTTACTATATCAGCTGTCTGTGTAGACTAGTTGTTACTATATCAGCTGTCTGTGTCTGTATAGACTAGTTGTTACTATATCAGCTGTCTGTATAGACTAGTTGTTACTATATCAGCTGTCTGTATAGACTAGTTGTTACTATATCAGCTGTCTGTGTCTGTATAGACTAGTTGTTACTATATCAGCTGTCTGTATAGACTAGTTGTTACTATATCAGCTGTCTGTATAGACTAGTTGTTACTATATCAGCTGTCTGTGTAGACTAGTTGTTACTATATCAGCTGTCTGTATAGACTAGTTGTTACTATATCAGCTGTCTGTATAAACTAGTTGTTACTATATCAGCTGTCTGTATAGACTAGTTGTTACTATATCAGCTGTCTGTATAGACTAGTTGTTACTATATCAGCTGTCTGTGTAGACTAGTTGTAACTATATCAGCTGTCTGTATAGACTAGTTGTTACTATATCAGCTGTCTGTGTAGACTAGTTGTTACTATATCAGCTGTCTGTATAGACTAGTTGTTACTATATCAGCTGTCTGTGTCTGTATAGACTAGTTGTTACTATATCAGCTGTCTGTGTCTGTATAGACTAGTTGTTACTATATCAGCTGTCTGTGTCTGTATAGACTAGTTGTTACTATATCAGCTGTCTGTATAGACTAGTTGTTACTATATCAGCTGTCTGTATAGACTAGTTGTTACTATATCAGCTGTCTGTGTCTGTATAGACTAGTTGTTACTATATCAGCTGTCTGTGTCTGTATAGACTAGTTGTTACTATATCAGCTGTCTGTATAGACTAGTTGTTACTATATCAGCTGTCTGTGTCTGTATAGACTAGTTGTTACTATATCAGCTGTCTGTATAGACTAGTTGTTACTATATCAGCTGTCTGTATAGACTAGTTGTTACTATATCAGCTGTCTGTATAGACTAGTTGTTACTATATCAGCTGTCTGTATAGACTAGTTGTTACTATATCAGCTGTCTGTATAGACTAGTTGTTACTATATCAGCTGTCTGTATAGACTAGTTGTTACTATATCAGCTGTCTGTGTAGACTAGTTGTTACTATATCAGCTGTCTGTGTAGACTAGTTGTTACTATATCAGCTGTCTGTATAGACTAGTTGTTACTATATCAGCTGTCTGTGTAGACTAGTTGTTACTATATCAGCTGTCTGTATAGACTAGTTGTTACTATATCAGCTGTCTGTATAGTCTAGTTGTTACTATATCAGCTGTCTGTGTAGACTAGTTGTTACTATATCAGCTGTCTGTGTCTGTGTAGACTAGTTGTTACTATATCAGCTGTCTGTATAGACTAGTTGTTACTATATCAGATGTCTGTATAGACTAGTTGTTACTATATCAGCTGTCTGTATAGACTAGTTGTTACTATATCAGCTGTCTGTGTAGACTAGTTGTTACTATATCAGCTGTCTGTGTCTGTGCAGTCTAGTTGTTACTATATCAGCTATCTGTGTCTGTATAGACTAGTTGTTACTATATCAGCTGTCTGTGTAGACTAGTTGTTACTATATCAGCTGTCTGTGTCTGTGTAGACTAGTTGTTACTATATCAGCTGTCTGTGTCTGTATAGACTAGTTGTTACTATATCAGCTGTCTGTGTAGACTAGTTGTTACTATATCAGCTGTCTGTGTAGACTAGTTGTTACTATATCAGCTTTCTGTGTAGACTAGTTGTTACTATATCAGCTGTCTGTATAGACTAGTTGTTACTATATCAGCTGTCTGTGTAGACTAGTTGTTACTATATCAGCTGTCTGTATAGACTAGTTGTTACTATATCAGATGTCTGTATAGACTAGTTGTTACTATATCAGCTGTCTGCGTAGACTAGTTGTTACTATATCAGCTGTCTGTATAGACTAGTTGTTACTATATCAGCTGTCTGTATAGACTAGTTGTTACTATATCAGCTGTATGTGTCTGTATAGACTAGTTGTTACTATATCAGCTGTCTGTGTAGACTAGTTGTTACTATATCAGCTGTCTGTGTAGACTAGTTGTTACTATATCAGCTTTCTGTGTAGACTAGTTGTTACTATATCAGCTGTCTGTATAGACTAGTTGTTACTATATCAGCTGTCTGTGTAGACTAGTTGTTACTATATCAGCTGTCTGTATAGACTAGTTGTTACTATATCAGATGTCTGTGTAGACTAGTTGTTACTATATCAGCTGTCTGTATAGACTAGTTGTTACTATATCAGCTGTCTGTATAGTCTAGTTGTTACTATATCAGCTGTCTGTGTAGACTAGTTGTTACTATATCAGCTGTCTGTGTCTGTGTAGACTAGTTGTTACTATATCAGCTGTCTGTATAGACTAGTTGTTACTATATCAGATGTCTGTATAGACTAGTTGTTACTATATCAGCTGTCTGTATAGACTAGTTGTTACTATATCAGCTGTCTGTGTAGACTAGTTGTTACTATATCAGCTGTCTGTGTCTGTGTAGTCTAGTTGTTACTATATCAGCTATCTGTGTCTGTATAGACTAGTTGTTACTATATCAGCTGTCTGTGTAGACTAGTTGTTACTATATCAGCTGTCTGTGTCTGTGTAGACTAGTTGTTACTATATCAGCTGTCTGTGTCTGTATAGACTAGTTGTTACTATATCAGCTGTCTGTGTAGACTAGTTGTTACTATATCAGCTGTCTGTGTAGACTAGTTGTTACTATATCAGCTTTCTGTGTAGACTAGTTGTTACTATATCAGCTGTCTGTATAGACTAGTTGTTACTATATCAGCTGTCTGTGTAGACTAGTTGTTACTATATCAGCTGTCTGTATAGACTAGTTGTTACTATATCAGATGTCTGTATAGACTAGTTGTTACTATATCAGCTGTCTGCGTAGACTAGTTGTTACTATATCAGCTGTCTGTATAGACTAGTTGTTACTATATCAGCTGTCTGTATAGACTAGTTGTTACTATATCAGCTGTATGTGTCTGTATAGACTAGTTGTTACTATATCAGCTGTCTGTATAGACTAGTTGTTAGTATATCAGCTGTCTCTGTCTGTGTAGACTAGTTGTTACTATATCAGCTGTCTGTATTGACTAGTTGTTACTATATCAGCTGTCTGTATAGACTAGTTGTTACTATATCAGCTGTCTGTGTAGACTAGTTGTTACTATATCAGCTGTCTGTGTAGACTAGTTGTTACTATATCACCTGTCTGTGTCTGTCTAGACTAGTTGTTACTATATCAGATGTCTGTATAGACTAGTTGTTACTATATCAGCTGTCTGTGTCTGTATAGACTAGTTGTTACTATATCAGCTGTCTGTGTCTGTATAGACTAGTTGTTACTATATCAGCTGTCTGTATAGACTAGTTGTTACTATATCAGCTGTCTGTATAGACGAGTTGTTACTATATCATCTGTCTGTATAGACTAGTTGTTACTATATCAGCTGTCTGTGTAGACTAGTTGTTACTATATCAGCTGTCTGTGTAGACTAGTTGTTACTATATCAGCTGTCTGTGTAGACTAGTTGTTACTATATCAGCTGTCTGTATAGACTAGTTGTTACTATATCAGCTGTCTGTGTCTGTGTAGACTAGTTGTTACTATATCTATGCCTGTATAGACTAGTTGTTACTATATCAGCTGTCTGTATAGACTAGTTGTTACTATATCAGCTGTCTGTGTCTGTATAGACTAGTTGTTACTATATCAGCTGTCTGTGTCTGTATAGACTAGTTGGTACTATATCAGCTGTCTGTATAGACTAGTTGTTACTATATCAGCTGTCTGTATAGACTAGTTGTTATTATATCAGCTGTCTGTATAGACTAGTTGTTACTATATCAGCTGTCTGTATAGACTAGTTGGTACTATATCAGCTGCCTGTATAGACTAGTTGTTACTATATCAGCTGTCTGTGTCTGTATAGACTAGTTGTTACTATATCAGCTGTCTGTGTAGACTAGTTGTTACTATATCAGCTGTCTGTTTCTGTATAGACTAGTTGGTACTATATCAGCTGTCTGTATAGACTAGTTGTTACTATATCAGCTGTCTGTATAGACTAGTTGTTACTATATCAGCTGTCTGTGTAGACTAGTTGTTACTATATCAGCTGTCTGTGTCTGTATAGACTAGTTGTTACTATATCAGCTGTCTGTATAGACTAGTTGTTACTATATCAGCTGTCTGTATAGACTAGTTGGTACTATATCAGCTGTCTGTATAGACTAGTTGTTACTATATCAGCTGTCTATATAGACTTGTTGTTACTACATCAGCTGTCTGTATAGACTAGTTGTTACTATATCAAATGTCTGTGTCTGTATAGACTAGTTGTTACTATATCAGCTGTCTGTGTAGACTAGTTGGTACTATATCAGCTGTCTGTATAGACTAGTTGGTACTATATCAACTGTCTGTGTCTGTATAGACTAGTTGTTACTATATCAGCTGTCTGTATAGACTAGTTGTTACTATATCAGCTGTCTGTGTAGACTAGTTGTTACTATATCAGCTGTCTGTATAGACTAGTTGTTACTATATCAGCTGTCTGTGTCTGTATATACTAGTTGGTACTATATCATCTGTCTGTATTGACTAGTTGTTACTATATCAGCTGTCTGTATAGACTAGTTGATACGATATCAGCTGTCTGTATAGACTAGTTGTTACTATATCAGCTGTCTGTATAGACTAGTTGTTACTATATCAGCTGTCTGTTTAGACTAGTTGTTACTATATCAGCTGTCTGTGTAGACTAGTTGTTACTATATCAGCTGTCTGTATAGACTAGTTGTTACTATATCAGCTGTCTGTTTAGACTAGTTGTTACTATATCAGCTGTCTGTATAGACTAGTTGTTACTATATCAGCTGTCTGTGTCTGTATAGACTAGTTGTTACTATATCAGCTGTCTGTATAGACTAGTTGTTAGTATATCAGCTGTCTGTGTCTGTGTAGACTAGTTGTTACTATATCAGCTGTCTGTATTGACTAGTTGTTACTATATCAGCTGTCTGTATAGACTAGTTGTTACTATATCAGCTGTCTGTGTAGACTAGTTGTTACTATATCAGCTGTCTGTATAGACTAGTTGTTACTATATCAGCTGTCTGTGTAGACTAGTTGTTACTATATCACCTGTCTGTGTCTGTATAGACTAGTTGTTACTATATCAGCTGTCTGTATAGACTAGTTGTTACTATATCAGCTGTCTGTGTAGACTAGTTGTTACTATATCAGCTGTCTGTATAGACTAGTTGTTACTATATCAGCTGTCTGTGTCTGTATAGACTAGTTGTTACTATATCAGCTGTCTGTGTCTGTATAGACTAGTTGGTACTATATCAGCTGTCTGTATAGACTAGTTGTTACTATATCAGCTGTCTGTATAGACTAGTTGTTACTATATCAGCTGTCTGTATAGACTAGTTGCTACTATATCAGCTGTCTGTATAGACTAGTTGTTACTATATCAGCTGTCTGTGTCTGTATAGACTAGTTGTTACTATATCAGTTGTCTGTGTCTGTATAGACTAGTTGTTACTATATCAGCTGTCTGTATAGACTAGTTGTTACTATATCAGCTGTCTGTGTCTGTATAGACTAGTTGTTACTATATCAGCTGTCTGTATAGACTAGTTGTTACTATATCAGCTGTCTGTATAGACTAGTTGTTACTATATCAGCTGTCTGTATAGACCAGTTGTTACTATGTCAGCTGTCTGTATAGACTAGTTGTTACTATATCAGCTGTCTGTATAGACTAGTTGTTACTATATCAGCAGTAAAGACTAGTTGTTACTATATCAGCTGTCTGTATAGACTAGTTGTTACTATATCAGCTGTCTGTGTCTGTATAGACTAGTTGTTACTATATCAGCTGTCTGTATAGACTAGTTGTTACTATATCAGCTGACTGTATAGACTAGTTGTTACTATATCAGCTGACTGTATAGACTAGTTGTTACTATATCAGCTGTCTGTATAGACTAGTTGTTACTATATCAGCTGTCTGTATAGACTAGTTGTTACTATATCAGCTGTCTGTATAGACTAGTTGTTACTATATCAGCAGTAAAGACTAGTTGTTACTATATCAGCTGTCTGTGTCTGTATAGACTAGTTGTTACTATATCAGCTGTCTGTGTCTGTATAGACTAGTTGTTACTATATCAGCTGACTGTATAGACTAGTTGTTACTGTATCAGCTGTCTGTATAGACTAGTTGTTACTATATCAGCTGTCTGTATAGACTAGTTGTTACTATATCAGCTGTCTGTGTAGACTAGTTGTTACTATATCAGCTGTCTGTGTCTGTATAGACTAGTTGTTACTATATCAGCTGTCTGTGTAGACTAGTTGTTACTATATCAGCTGTCTGTGTCTGTCTAGACTAGTTGTTACTATATCAGCTGTCTGTGTCTGTCTAGACTAGTTGTTACTATATCAGCTGTCTGTGTAGACTAGTTGTTACTATATCAGCTGTCTGTGTCTGTGTAGACTAGTTGTTACTATATCAGCTGTCTGTGTCTGTATAGACTAGTTGTTACTATATCAGCTGTCTGTGTAGACTTGTTGTTACTATATCAGCTGTCTGTGTCTGTATAGACTAGTTGTTACTATATCAGCTGTCTGTATAGACTAGTTGTTACTATATCAGCTGTCTGTGTAGACTAGTTGTTACTATATCAGCTGTCTGTATAGACTAGTTGTTACTATATCAGCTGTCTGTGTAGACTAGTTGTTACTATATCAGCTGTCTGTATAGACTAGTTGTTACTATATCAGCTGTCTGTGTCTGTATAGACTAGTTGTTACTATATCAGCTGTCTGTATAGACTAGTTGTTACTATATCAGCTGTCTGTATAGACTAGTTGTTACTATATCAGATGTCTGTATAGACTAGTTGTTACTATATCAGCTGTCTGTGTAGACTAGTTGTTACTATATCAGCTGTTTGTGTCTGTATAGACTAGTTGTTACTATATCAGCTGTCTGTATAGACTAGTTTTTACTATATCAGCTGTCTGTATAGACTAGTTGTTACTATATCAGCTGTCTGTGTCTGTATAGACTAGTTGTTACTATATCAGCTGTCTGTATAGACTAGTTGTTACTATATCAGCTGTCTGTATAGACTAGTTGTTACTACATCAGCTGTCTGTATAGACTAGTTGTTACTATATCAGCTGTCTGTAAAGACTAGTTGTTACTATATCAGCTGTCTGTGTAGACTAGTTGTTACTATATCAGCTGTCTGTGTAGACTAGTTGTTACTATATCAGCTGTCTGTATAGACTAGTTTTTACTATATCAGCTGTCTGTGTCTGTATAGACTAGTTGTTACTATATCAGCTGTCTGTGTAGACTAGTTGTTACTATATCAGCTGTCTGTGTAGACTAGTTGTTACTATATCAGCTGTCTGTATAGACTAGTTGTTACTATATCAGATGTCTGTATAGACTAGTTGTTACTATATCAGCTGTCTGTGTAGACTAGTTGTTACTATATCAGCTGTCTGTGTCTGTATAGACTAGTTGTTACTATATCAGCTGTCTGTATAGACTAGTTGTTACTATATCAGCTGTCTGTATAGACTAGTTGTTACTATATCAGCTGTCTGTGTCTGTATAGACTAGTTGTTACTATATCAGCTGTCTGTATAGACTAGTTGTTACTATATCAGCTGTCTGTATAGACTAGTTGTTACTATATCAGCTGTCTGTGTAGACTAGTTGTTACTATATCAGCTGTCTGTATAGACTAGTTGTTACTATATCAGCTGTCTGTATAAACTAGTTGTTACTATATCAGCTGTCTGTATAGACTAGTTGTTACTATATCAGCTGTCTGTATAGACTAGTTGTTACTATATCAGCTGTCTGTGTAGACTAGTTGTAACTATATCAGCTGTCTGTATAGACTAGTTGTTACTATATCAGCTGTCTGTGTAGACTAGTTGTTACTATATCAGCTGTCTGTATAGACTAGTTGTTACTATATCAGCTGTCTGTGTCTGTATAGACTAGTTGTTACTATATCAGCTGTCTGTGTCTGTATAGACTAGTTGTAACTATATCAGCTGTCTGTGTCTGTATAGACTAGTTGTTACTATATCAGCTGTCTGTATAGACTAGTTGTTACTATATCAGCTGTCTGTATAGACTAGTTGTTACTATATCAGCTGTCTGTGTCTGTATAGACTAGTTGTTACTATATCAGCTGTCTGTGTCTGTATAGACTAGTTGTTACTATATCAGCTGTCTGTATAGACTAGTTGTTACTATATCAGCTGTCTGTGTCTGTATAGACTAGTTGTTACTATATCAGCTGTCTGTATAGACTAGTTGTTACTATATCAGCTGTCTGTATAGACTAGTTGTTACTATATCAGCTGTCTGTATAGACTAGTTGTTACTATATCAGCTGTCTGTATAGACTAGTTGTTACTATATCAGCTGTCTGTATAGACTAGTTGTTACTATATCAGCTGTCTGTATAGACTAGTTGTTACTATATCAGCTGTCTGTGTAGACTAGTTGTTACTATATCAGCTGTCTGTGTAGACTAGTTGTTACTATATCAGCTGTCTGTATAGACTAGTTGTTACTATATCAGCTGTCTGTGTAGACTAGTTGTTACTATATCAGCTGTCTGTATAGACTAGTTGTTACTATATCAGATGTCTGTATAGACTAGTTGTTACTATATCAGCTGTCTGTGTCTGTATAGACTAGTTGGTACTATATCAGCTGTCTGTGTAGACTAGTTGTTACTATATCAGCTGTCTGTATAGACTAGTTGTTACTATATCAGCTGTCTGTATAGTCTAGTTGTTACTATATCAGCTGTCTGTGTAGACTAGTTGTTACTATATCAGCTGTCGTTGTCTGTGTAGACTAGTTGTTACTATATCAGCTGTCTGTATAGACTAGTTGTTACTATATCAGATGTCTGTATAGACTAGTTGTTACTATATCAGCTGTCTGTATAGACTAGTTGTTACTATATCAGCTGTCTGTGTAGACTAGTTGTTACTATATCAGCTGTCTGTGTCTGTGTAGACTAGTTGTTACTATATCAGCTATCTGTGTCTGTATAGACTAGTTGTTACTATATCAGCTGTCTGTGTAGACTTGTTGTTACTATATCAGCTGTCTGTGTCTGTATAGACTAGTTGTTACTATATCAGCTGTCTGTATAGACTAGTTGTTACTATATCAGCTGTCTGTGTAGACTAGTTGTTACTATATCAGCTGTCTGTATAGACTAGTTGTTACTATATCAGCTGTCTGTGTAGACTAGTTGTTACTATATCAGCTGTCTGTATAGACTAGTTGTTACTATATCAGCTGTCTGTGTCTGTATAGACTAGTTGTTACTATATCAGCTGTCTGTATAGACTAGTTGTTACTATATCAGCTGTCTGTATAGACTAGTTGTTACTATATCAGATGTCTGTATAGACTAGTTGTTACTATATCAGCTGTCTGTGTAGACTAGTTGTTACTATATCAGCTGTTTGTGTCTGTATAGACTAGTTGTTACTATATCAGCTGTCTGTGTCTGTATAGACTAGTTGTTACTATATCAGCTGTCTGTATAGACTAGTTGTTACTATATCAGCTGTCTGTGTCTGTATAGACTAGTTGTTACTATATCAGCTGTCTGTGTCTGTGTAGACTAGTTGTTACTATATCAGCTGTCTGTGTCTGTATAGACTAGTTGTTACTATATCAGCTGTCTGTATAGACTAGTTGTTACTATATCAGCTGTCTGTGTCTGTATAGACTAGTTGTTACTATATCAGCTGTCTGTATAGACTAGTTGTTACTATATCAGCTGTCTGTATAGACTAGTTGTTACTATATCAGCTGTCTGTATAGACTAGTTGTTACTATATCAGCTGTCTGTATAGACTAGTTGTTACTATATCAGCTGTCTGTATAGACTAGTTGTTACTATATCAGCTGTCTGTGTAGACTAGTTGTTACTATATCAGCTGTCTGTGTAGACTAGTTGTTACTATATCAGCTGTCTGTATAGACTAGTTGTTACTATATCAGCTGTCTGTGTAGACTAGTTGTTACTATATCAGCTGTCTGTATAGACTAGTTGTTACTATATCAGCTGTCTGTATAGTCTAGTTGTTACTATATCAGCTGTCTGTGTAGACTAGTTGTTACTATATCAGCTGTCTGTGTCTGTGTAGACTAGTTGTTACTATATCAGCTGTCTGTATAGACTAGTTGTTACTATATCAGATGTCTGTATAGACTAGTTGTTACTATATCAGCTGTCTGTATAGACTAGTTGTTACTATATCAGCTGTCTGTGTAGACTAGTTGTTACTATATCAGCTGTCTGTGTCTGTGCAGTCTAGTTGTTACTATATCAGCTATCTGTGTCTGTATAGACTAGTTGTTACTATATCAGCTGTCTGTGTAGACTAGTTGTTACTATATCAGCTGTCTGTGTCTGTGTAGACTAGTTGTTACTATATCAGCTGTCTGTGTCTGTATAGACTAGTTGTTACTATATCAGCTGTCTGTGTAGACTAGTTGTTACTATATCAGCTGTCTGTGTAGACTAGTTGTTACTATATCAGCTTTCTGTGTAGACTAGTTGTTACTATATCAGCTGTCTGTATAGACTAGTTGTTACTATATCAGCTGTCTGTGTAGACTAGTTGTTACTATATCAGCTGTCTGTATAGACTAGTTGTTACTATATCAGATGTCTGTATAGACTAGTTGTTACTATATCAGCTGTCTGCGTAGACTAGTTGTTACTATATCAGCTGTCTGTATAGACTAGTTGTTACTATATCAGCTGTCTGTATAGACTAGTTGTTACTATATCAGCTGTATGTGTCTGTATAGACTAGTTGTTACTATATCAGCTGTCTGTGTAGACTAGTTGTTACTATATCAGCTGTCTGTGTAGACTAGTTGTTACTATATCAGCTTTCTGTGTAGACTAGTTGTTACTATATCAGCTGTCTGTATAGACTAGTTGTTACTATATCAGCTGTCTGTGTAGACTAGTTGTTACTATATCAGCTGTCTGTATAGACTAGTTGTTACTATATCAGATGTCTGTGTAGACTAGTTGTTACTATATCAGCTGTCTGTATAGACTAGTTGTTACTATATCAGCTGTCTGTATAGTCTAGTTGTTACTATATCAGCTGTCTGTGTAGACTAGTTGTTACTATATCAGCTGTCTGTGTCTGTGTAGACTAGTTGTTACTATATCAGCTGTCTGTATAGACTAGTTGTTACTATATCAGATGTCTGTATAGACTAGTTGTTACTATATCAGCTGTCTGTATAGACTAGTTGTTACTATATCAGCTGTCTGTGTAGACTAGTTGTTACTATATCAGCTGTCTGTGTCTGTGTAGTCTAGTTGTTACTATATCAGCTATCTGTGTCTGTATAGACTAGTTGTTACTATATCAGCTGTCTGTGTAGACTAGTTGTTACTATATCAGCTGTCTGTGTCTGTGTAGACTAGTTGTTACTATATCAGCTGTCTGTGTCTGTATAGACTAGTTGTTACTATATCAGCTGTCTGTGTAGACTAGTTGTTACTATATCAGCTGTCTGTGTAGACTAGTTGTTACTATATCAGCTTTCTGTGTAGACTAGTTGTTACTATATCAGCTGTCTGTATAGACTAGTTGTTACTATATCAGCTGTCTGTGTAGACTAGTTGTTACTATATCAGCTGTCTGTATAGACTAGTTGTTACTATATCAGATGTCTGTATAGACTAGTTGTTACTATATCAGCTGTCTGCGTAGACTAGTTGTTACTATATCAGCTGTCTGTATAGACTAGTTGTTACTATATCAGCTGTCTGTATAGACTAGTTGTTACTATATCAGCTGTATGTGTCTGTATAGACTAGTTGTTACTATATCAGCTGTCTGTATAGACTAGTTGTTAGTATATCAGCTGTCTCTGTCTGTGTAGACTAGTTGTTACTATATCAGCTGTCTGTATTGACTAGTTGTTACTATATCAGCTGTCTGTATAGACTAGTTGTTACTATATCAGCTGTCTGTGTAGACTAGTTGTTACTATATCAGCTGTCTGTGTAGACTAGTTGTTACTATATCACCTGTCTGTGTCTGTCTAGACTAGTTGTTACTATATCAGATGTCTGTATAGACTAGTTGTTACTATATCAGCTGTCTGTGTCTGTATAGACTAGTTGTTACTATATCAGCTGTCTGTGTCTGTATAGACTAGTTGTTACTATATCAGCTGTCTGTATAGACTAGTTGTTACTATATCAGCTGTCTGTATAGACGAGTTGTTACTATATCATCTGTCTGTATAGACTAGTTGTTACTATATCAGCTGTCTGTGTAGACTAGTTGTTACTATATCAGCTGTCTGTGTAGACTAGTTGTTACTATATCAGCTGTCTGTGTAGACTAGTTGTTACTATATCAGCTGTCTGTATAGACTAGTTGTTACTATATCAGCTGTCTGTGTCTGTGTAGACTAGTTGTTACTATATCTATGCCTGTATAGACTAGTTGTTACTATATCAGCTGTCTGTATAGACTAGTTGTTACTATATCAGCTGTCTGTGTCTGTATAGACTAGTTGTTACTATATCAGCTGTCTGTGTCTGTATAGACTAGTTGGTACTATATCAGCTGTCTGTATAGACTAGTTGTTACTATATCAGCTGTCTGTATAGACTAGTTGTTATTATATCAGCTGTCTGTATAGACTAGTTGTTACTATATCAGCTGTCTGTATAGACTAGTTGGTACTATATCAGCTGCCTGTATAGACTAGTTGTTACTATATCAGCTGTCTGTGTCTGTATAGACTAGTTGTTACTATATCAGCTGTCTGTGTAGACTAGTTGTTACTATATCAGCTGTCTGTTTCTGTATAGACTAGTTGGTACTATATCAGCTGTCTGTATAGACTAGTTGTTACTATATCAGCTGTCTGTATAGACTAGTTGTTACTATATCAGCTGTCTGTGTAGACTAGTTGTTACTATATCAGCTGTCTGTGTCTGTATAGACTAGTTGTTACTATATCAGCTGTCTGTATAGACTAGTTGTTACTATATCAGCTGTCTGTATAGACTAGTTGGTACTATATCAGCTGTCTGTATAGACTAGTTGTTACTATATCAGCTGTCTATATAGACTTGTTGTTACTACATCAGCTGTCTGTATAGACTAGTTGTTACTATATCAAATGTCTGTGTCTGTATAGACTAGTTGTTACTATATCAGCTGTCTGTGTAGACTAGTTGGTACTATATCAGCTGTCTGTATAGACTAGTTGGTACTATATCAACTGTCTGTGTCTGTATAGACTAGTTGTTACTATATCAGCTGTCTGTATAGACTAGTTGTTACTATATCAGCTGTCTGTGTAGACTAGTTGTTACTATATCAGCTGTCTGTATAGACTAGTTGTTACTATATCAGCTGTCTGTGTCTGTATATACTAGTTGGTACTATATCATCTGTCTGTATTGACTAGTTGTTACTATATCAGCTGTCTGTATAGACTAGTTGATACGATATCAGCTGTCTGTATAGACTAGTTGTTACTATATCAGCTGTCTGTATAGACTAGTTGTTACTATATCAGCTGTCTGTTTAGACTAGTTGTTACTATATCAGCTGTCTGTGTAGACTAGTTGTTACTATATCAGCTGTCTGTATAGACTAGTTGTTACTATATCAGCTGTCTGTTTAGACTAGTTGTTACTATATCAGCTGTCTGTATAGACTAGTTGTTACTATATCAGCTGTCTGTGTCTGTATAGACTAGTTGTTACTATATCAGCTGTCTGTATAGACTAGTTGTTAGTATATCAGCTGTCTGTGTCTGTGTAGACTAGTTGTTACTATATCAGCTGTCTGTATTGACTAGTTGTTACTATATCAGCTGTCTGTATAGACTAGTTGTTACTATATCAGCTGTCTGTGTAGACTAGTTGTTACTATATCAGCTGTCTGTATAGACTAGTTGTTACTATATCAGCTGTCTGTGTAGACTAGTTGTTACTATATCACCTGTCTGTGTCTGTATAGACTAGTTGTTACTATATCAGCTGTCTGTATAGACTAGTTGTTACTATATCAGCTGTCTGTGTAGACTAGTTGTTACTATATCAGCTGTCTGTATAGACTAGTTGTTACTATATCAGCTGTCTGTGTCTGTATAGACTAGTTGTTACTATATCAGCTGTCTGTGTCTGTATAGACTAGTTGGTACTATATCAGCTGTCTGTATAGACTAGTTGTTACTATATCAGCTGTCTGTATAGACTAGTTGTTACTATATCAGCTGTCTGTATAGACTAGTTGCTACTATATCAGCTGTCTGTATAGACTAGTTGTTACTATATCAGCTGTCTGTGTCTGTATAGACTAGTTGTTACTATATCAGTTGTCTGTGTCTGTATAGACTAGTTGTTACTATATCAGCTGTCTGTATAGACTAGTTGTTACTATATCAGCTGTCTGTGTCTGTATAGACTAGTTGTTACTATATCAGCTGTCTGTATAGACTAGTTGTTACTATATCAGCTGTCTGTATAGACTAGTTGTTACTATATCAGCTGTCTGTATAGACCAGTTGTTACTATGTCAGCTGTCTGTATAGACTAGTTGTTACTATATCAGCTGTCTGTATAGACTAGTTGTTACTATATCAGCAGTAAAGACTAGTTGTTACTATATCAGCTGTCTGTATAGACTAGTTGTTACTATATCAGCTGTCTGTGTCTGTATAGACTAGTTGTTACTATATCAGCTGTCTGTATAGACTAGTTGTTACTATATCAGCTGACTGTATAGACTAGTTGTTACTATATCAGCTGACTGTATAGACTAGTTGTTACTATATCAGCTGTCTGTATAGACTAGTTGTTACTATATCAGCTGTCTGTATAGACTAGTTGTTACTATATCAGCTGTCTGTATAGACTAGTTGTTACTATATCAGCAGTAAAGACTAGTTGTTACTATATCAGCTGTCTGTGTCTGTATAGACTAGTTGTTACTATATCAGCTGTCTGTGTCTGTATAGACTAGTTGTTACTATATCAGCTGACTGTATAGACTAGTTGTTACTGTATCAGCTGTCTGTATAGACTAGTTGTTACTATATCAGCTGTCTGTATAGACTAGTTGTTACTATATCAGCTGTCTGTGTAGACTAGTTGTTACTATATCAGCTGTCTGTGTCTGTATAGACTAGTTGTTACTATATCAGCTGTCTGTGTAGACTAGTTGTTACTATATCAGCTGTCTGTGTCTGTCTAGACTAGTTGTTACTATATCAGCTGTCTGTGTCTGTCTAGACTAGTTGTTACTATATCAGCTGTCTGTGTAGACTAGTTGTTACTATATCAGCTGTCTGTGTCTGTGTAGACTAGTTGTTACTATATCAGCTGTCTGTGTCTGTATAGACTAGTTGTTACTATATCAGCTGTCTGTGTAGACTTGTTGTTACTATATCAGCTGTCTGTGTCTGTATAGACTAGTTGTTACTATATCAGCTGTCTGTATAGACTAGTTGTTACTATATCAGCTGTCTGTGTAGACTAGTTGTTACTATATCAGCTGTCTGTATAGACTAGTTGTTACTATATCAGCTGTCTGTGTAGACTAGTTGTTACTATATCAGCTGTCTGTATAGACTAGTTGTTACTATATCAGCTGTCTGTGTCTGTATAGACTAGTTGTTACTATATCAGCTGTCTGTATAGACTAGTTGTTACTATATCAGCTGTCTGTATAGACTAGTTGTTACTATATCAGATGTCTGTATAGACTAGTTGTTACTATATCAGCTGTCTGTGTAGACTAGTTGTTACTATATCAGCTGTTTGTGTCTGTATAGACTAGTTGTTACTATATCAGCTGTCTGTATAGACTAGTTTTTACTATATCAGCTGTCTGTATAGACTAGTTGTTACTATATCAGCTGTCTGTGTCTGTATAGACTAGTTGTTACTATATCAGCTGTCTGTATAGACTAGTTGTTACTATATCAGCTGTCTGTATAGACTAGTTGTTACTACATCAGCTGTCTGTATAGACTAGTTGTTACTATATCAGCTGTCTGTAAAGACTAGTTGTTACTATATCAGCTGTCTGTGTAGACTAGTTGTTACTATATCAGCTGTCTGTGTAGACTAGTTGTTACTATATCAGCTGTCTGTATAGACTAGTTTTTACTATATCAGCTGTCTGTGTCTGTATAGACTAGTTGTTACTATATCAGCTGTCTGTGTAGACTAGTTGTTACTATATCAGCTGTCTGTGTAGACTAGTTGTTACTATATCAGCTGTCTGTATAGACTAGTTGTTACTATATCAGATGTCTGTATAGACTAGTTGTTACTATATCAGCTGTCTGTGTAGACTAGTTGTTACTATATCAGCTGTCTGTGTCTGTATAGACTAGTTGTTACTATATCAGCTGTCTGTATAGACTAGTTGTTACTATATCAGCTGTCTGTATAGACTAGTTGTTACTATATCAGCTGTCTGTGTCTGTATAGACTAGTTGTTACTATATCAGCTGTCTGTATAGACTAGTTGTTACTATATCAGCTGTCTGTATAGACTAGTTGTTACTATATCAGCTGTCTGTGTAGACTAGTTGTTACTATATCAGCTGTCTGTATAGACTAGTTGTTACTATATCAGCTGTCTGTATAAACTAGTTGTTACTATATCAGCTGTCTGTATAGACTAGTTGTTACTATATCAGCTGTCTGTATAGACTAGTTGTTACTATATCAGCTGTCTGTGTAGACTAGTTGTAACTATATCAGCTGTCTGTATAGACTAGTTGTTACTATATCAGCTGTCTGTGTAGACTAGTTGTTACTATATCAGCTGTCTGTATAGACTAGTTGTTACTATATCAGCTGTCTGTGTCTGTATAGACTAGTTGTTACTATATCAGCTGTCTGTGTCTGTATAGACTAGTTGTAACTATATCAGCTGTCTGTGTCTGTATAGACTAGTTGTTACTATATCAGCTGTCTGTATAGACTAGTTGTTACTATATCAGCTGTCTGTATAGACTAGTTGTTACTATATCAGCTGTCTGTGTCTGTATAGACTAGTTGTTACTATATCAGCTGTCTGTGTCTGTATAGACTAGTTGTTACTATATCAGCTGTCTGTATAGACTAGTTGTTACTATATCAGCTGTCTGTGTCTGTATAGACTAGTTGTTACTATATCAGCTGTCTGTATAGACTAGTTGTTACTATATCAGCTGTCTGTATAGACTAGTTGTTACTATATCAGCTGTCTGTATAGACTAGTTGTTACTATATCAGCTGTCTGTATAGACTAGTTGTTACTATATCAGCTGTCTGTATAGACTAGTTGTTACTATATCAGCTGTCTGTATAGACTAGTTGTTACTATATCAGCTGTCTGTGTAGACTAGTTGTTACTATATCAGCTGTCTGTGTAGACTAGTTGTTACTATATCAGCTGTCTGTATAGACTAGTTGTTACTATATCAGCTGTCTGTGTAGACTAGTTGTTACTATATCAGCTGTCTGTATAGACTAGTTGTTACTATATCAGATGTCTGTATAGACTAGTTGTTACTATATCAGCTGTCTGTGTCTGTATAGACTAGTTGGTACTATATCAGCTGTCTGTGTAGACTAGTTGTTACTATATCAGCTGTCTGTATAGACTAGTTGTTACTATATCAGCTGTCTGTATAGTCTAGTTGTTACTATATCAGCTGTCTGTGTAGACTAGTTGTTACTATATCAGCTGTCGTTGTCTGTGTAGACTAGTTGTTACTATATCAGCTGTCTGTATAGACTAGTTGTTACTATATCAGATGTCTGTATAGACTAGTTGTTACTATATCAGCTGTCTGTATAGACTAGTTGTTACTATATCAGCTGTCTGTGTAGACTAGTTGTTACTATATCAGCTGTCTGTGTCTGTGTAGACTAGTTGTTACTATATCAGCTATCTGTGTCTGTATAGACTAGTTGTTACTATATCAGCTGTCTGTGTAGACTTGTTGTTACTATATCAGCTGTCTGTGTCTGTATAGACTAGTTGTTACTATATCAGCTGTCTGTATAGACTAGTTGTTACTATATCAGCTGTCTGTGTAGACTAGTTGTTACTATATCAGCTGTCTGTATAGACTAGTTGTTACTATATCAGCTGTCTGTGTAGACTAGTTGTTACTATATCAGCTGTCTGTATAGACTAGTTGTTACTATATCAGCTGTCTGTGTCTGTATAGACTAGTTGTTACTATATCAGCTGTCTGTATAGACTAGTTGTTACTATATCAGCTGTCTGTATAGACTAGTTGTTACTATATCAGATGTCTGTATAGACTAGTTGTTACTATATCAGCTGTCTGTGTAGACTAGTTGTTACTATATCAGCTGTTTGTGTCTGTATAGACTAGTTGTTACTATATCAGCTGTCTGTATAGACTAGTTTTTACTATATCAGCTGTCTGTATAGACTAGTTGTTACTATATCAGCTGTCTGTGTCTGTATAGACTAGTTGTTACTATATCAGCTGTCTGTATAGACTAGTTGTTACTATATCAGCTGTCTGTATAGACTAGTTGTTACTACATCAGCTGTCTGTATAGACTAGTTGTTACTATATCAGCTGTCTGTAAAGACTAGTTGTTACTATATCAGCTGTCTGTGTAGACTAGTTGTTACTATATCAGCTGTCTGTGTAGACTAGTTGTTACTATATCAGCTGTCTGTATAGACTAGTTTTTACTATATCAGCTGTCTGTGTCTGTATAGACTAGTTGTTACTATATCAGCTGTCTGTGTAGACTAGTTGTTACTATATCAGCTGTCTGTGTAGACTAGTTGTTACTATATCAGCTGTCTGTATAGACTACTTGTTACTATATCAGATGTCTGTATAGACTAGTTGTTACTATATCAGCTGTCTGTGTAGACTAGTTGTTACTATATCAGCTGTCTGTGTCTGTATAGACTAGTTGTTACTATATCAGCTGTCTGTATAGACTAGTTGTTACTATATCAGCTGTCTGTATAGACTAGTTGTTACTATATCAGCTGTCTGTGTCTGTATAGACTAGTTGTTACTATATCAGCTGTCTGTATAGACTAGTTGTTACTATATCAGCTGTCTGTATAGACTAGTTGTTACTATATCAGCTGTCTGTGTAGACTAGTTGTTACTATATCAGCTGTCTGTATAGACTAGTTGTTACTATATCAGCTGTCTGTATAAACTAGTTGTTACTATATCAGCTGTCTGTATAGACTAGTTGTTACTATATCAGCTGTCTGTATAGACTAGTTGTTACTATATCAGCTGTCTGTGTAGACTAGTTGTAACTATATCAGCTGTCTGTATAGACTAGTTGTTACTATATCAGCTGTCTGTGTAGACTAGTTGTTACTATATCAGCTGTCTGTATAGACTAGTTGTTACTATATCAGCTGTCTGTGTCTGTATAGACTAGTTGTTACTATATCAGCTGTCTGTGTCTGTATAGACTAGTTGTTACTATATCAGCTGTCTGTGTCTGTATAGACTAGTTGTTACTATATCAGCTGTCTGTATAGACTAGATGTTACTATATCAGCTGTCTGTATAGACTAGTTGTTACTATATCAGCTGTCTGTGTCTGTATAGACTAGTTGTTACTATATCAGCTGTCTGTGTCTGTATAGACTAGTTGTTACTATATCAGCTGTCTGTATAGACTAGTTGTTACTATATCAGCTGTCTGTGTCTGTATAGACTAGTTGTTACTATATCAGCTGTCTGTATAGACTAGTTGTTACTATATCAGCTGTCTGTATAGACTAGTTGTTACTATATCAGCTGTCTGTATAGACTAGTTGTTACTATATCAGCTGTCTGTATAGACTAGTTGTTACTATATCAGCTGTCTGTATAGACTAGTTGTTACTATATCAGCTGTCTGTATAGACTAGTTGTTACTATATCAGCTGTCTGTGTAGACTAGTTGTTACTATATCAGCTGTCTGTGTAGACTAGTTGTTACTATATCAGCTGTCTGTATAGACTAGTTGTTACTATATCAGCTGTCTGTGTAGACTAGTTGTTACTATATCAGCTGTCTGTATAGACTAGTTGTTACTATATCAGATGTCTGTATAGACTAGTTGTTACTATATCAGCTGTCTGTATAGACTAGTTGTTACTATATCAGCTGTCTGTGTCTGTATAGACTAGTTGTTACTATATCAGCTGTCTGTGTCTGTATAGACTAGTTGGTACTATATCAGCTGTCTGTGTAGACTAGTTGTTACTATATCAGCTGTCTGTATAGTCTAGTTGTTACTATATCAGCTGTCTGTGTAGACTAGTTGTTACTATATCAGCTGTCTTTGTCTGTGTAGACTAGTTGTTACTATATCAGCTGTCTGTATAGACTAGTTGTTACTATATCAGATGTCTGTATAGACTAGTTGTTACTATATCAGCTGTCTGTATAGACTAGTTGTTACTATATCAGCTGTCTGTGTAGACTAGTTGTTACTATATCAGCTGTCTGTGTCTGTGTAGACTAGTTGTTACTATATCAGCTATCTGTGTCTGTATAGACTAGTTGTTACTATATCAGCTGTCTGTGTAGACTAGTTGTTACTATATCAGCTGTCTGTGTCTGTGTAGACTAGTTGTTACTATATCAGCTGTCTGTGTCTGTATAGACTAGTTGTTACTATATCAGCTGTCTGTGTAGACTAGTTGTTACTATATCAGCTGTCTGTGTAGACTAGTTGTTACTATATCAGCTGTCTGTGTAGACTAGTTGTTACTATATCAGCTGTCTGTATAGACTAGTTGTTACTATATCAGCTGTCTGTGTAGACTAGTTGTTACTATATCAGCTGTCTGTATAGACTAGTTGTTACTATATCAGATGTCTGTATAGACTAGTTGTTACTATATCAGCTGTCTGCGTAGACTAGTTGTTACTATATCAGCTGTCTGTATAGACTAGTTGTTACTATATCAGCTGTCTGTATAGACTAGTTGTTACTATATCAGCTGTCTGTGTCTGTATAGACTAGTTGTTACTATATCAGCTGTCTGTATAGACTAGTTGTTAGTATATCAGCTGTCTCTGTCTGTGTAGACTAGTTGTTACTATATCAGCTGTCTGTATTGACTAGTTGTTACTATATCAGCTGTCTGTATAGACTAGTTGTTACTATATCAGCTGTCTGTGTAGACTAGTTGTTACTATATCAGCTGTCTGTGTAGACTAGTTGTTACTATATCACCTGTCTGTGTCTGTATAGACTAGTTGTTACTATATCAGATGTCTGTATAGACTAGTTGTTACTATATCAGCTGTCTGTGTCTGTATAGACTAGTTGTTACTATATCAGCTGTCTGTGTCTGTATAGACTAGTTGTTACTATATCAGCTGTCTGTATAGACTAGTTGTTACTATATCAGCTGTCTGTATAGACGAGTTGTTACTATATCAGCTGTCTGTATAGACTAGTTGTTACTATATCAGATGTCTGTATAGACTAGTTGTTACTATATCAGCTGTCTGCGTAGACTAGTTGTTACTATATCAGCTGTCTGTATAGACTAGTTGTTACTATATCAGCTGTCTGTATAGACTAGTTGTTACTATATCAGCTGTCTGTGTCTGTATAGACTAGTTGTTACTATATCAGCTGTCTGTATAGACTAGTTGTTAGTATATCAGCTGTCTCTGTCTGTGTAGACTAGTTGTTACTATATCAGCTGTCTGTATTGACTAGTTGTTACTATATCAGCTGTCTGTATAGACTAGTTGTTACTATATCAGCTGTCTGTGTAGACTAGTTGTTACTATATCAGCTGTCTGTGTAGACTAGTTGTTACTATATCACCTGTCTGTGTCTGTATAGACTAGTTGTTACTATATCAGATGTCTGTATAGACTAGTTTTTACTATATCAGCTGTCTGTGTCTGTATAGACTAGTTGTTACTATATCAGCTGTCTTTGTCTGTATAGACTAGTTGTTACTATATCAGCTGTCTGTATAGACTAGTTGTTACTATATCAGCTGTCTGTATAGACGAGTTGTTACTATATCAGCTGTCTGTATAGACTAGTTGTTACTATATCAGCTGTCTGTGTAGACTAGTTGTTACTATATCAGCTGTCTGTGTAGACTAGTTGTTACTATATCAGCTGTCTGTGTAGACTAGTTGTTACTATTTCAGCTGTCTGTATAGACTAGTTGTTACTATATCAGCTGTCTGTGTCTGTGTAGACTAGTTGTTACTATATCTATGCCTGTATAGACTAGTTGTTACTATATCAGCTGTCTGTATAGACTAGTTGTTACTATATCAGCTGTCTGTGTCTGTATAGACTAGTTGTTACTATATCAGCTGTCTGTGTCTGTATAGACTAGTTGGTACTATATCAGCTGTCTGTATAGACTAGTTGTTACTATATCAGCTGTCTGTATAGACTAGTTGTTATTATATCAGCTGTCTGTATAGACTAGTTGTTACTATATCAGCTGTCTGTATAGACTAGTTGGTACTATATCAGCTGCCTGTATAGACTAGTTGTTACTATATCAGCTGTCTGTGTCTGTATAGACTAGTTGTTACTATATCAGCTGTCTGTGTAGACTAGTTGTTACTATATCAGCTGTCTGTTTCTGTATAGACTAGTTGGTACTATATCAGCTGTCTGTATAGACTAGTTGTTACTATATCAGCTGTCTGTATAGACTAGTTGTTACTATATCAGCTGTCTGTGTAGACTAGTTGTTACTATATCAGCTGTCTGTGTCTGTATAGACTAGTTGTTACTATATCAGCTGTCTGTATAGACTAGTTGTTACTATATCAGCTGTCTGTATAGACTAGTTGGTACTATATCAGCTGTCTGTATAGACTAGTTGTTACTATATCAGCTGTCTATATAGACTTGTTGTTACTACATCTGCTGTCTGTATAGACTAGTTGTTACTATATCAAATGTCTGTGTCTGTATAGACTAGTTGTTACTATATCAGCTGTCTGTGTAGACTAGTTGGTACTATATCAGCTGTCTGTATAGACTAGTTGGTACTATATCAACTGTCTGTGTCTGTATAGACTAGTTGTTACTATATCAGCTGTCTGTATAGACTAGTTGTTACTATATCAGCTGTCTGTGTAGACTAGTTGTTACTATATCAGCTGTCTGTATAGACTAGTTGTTACTATATCAGCTGTCTGTGTCTGTATATACTAGTTGGTACTATATCATCTGTCTGTATTGACTAGTTGTTACTATATCAGCGGTCTGTATAGACTAGTTGATACTATATCAGCTGTCTGTATAGACTAGTTGTTACTATATCAGCTGTCTGTATAGACTAGTTGTTACTATATCAGCTGTCTGTTTAGACTAGTTGTTACTATATCAGCTGTCTGTGTAGACTAGTTGTTACTATATCAGCTGTCTGTATAGACTAGTTGTTACTATATCAGCTGTCTGTTTAGACTAGTTGTTACTATATCAGCTGTCTGTATAGACTAGTTGTTACTATATCAGCTGTCTGTGTCTGTATAGACTAGTTGTTACTATATCAGCTGTCTGTATAGACTAGTTGTTAGTATATCAGCTGTCTGTGTCTGTGTAGACTAGTTGTTACTATATCAGCTGTCTGTATTGACTAGTTGTTACTATATCAGCTGTCTGTATAGACTAGTTGTTACTATATCAGCTGTCTGTGTAGACTAATTGTTACTATATCAGCTGTCTGTATAGACTAGTTGTTACTATATCAGCTGTCTGTGTAGACTAGTTGTTACTATATCACCTGTCTGTGTCTGTATAGACTAGTTGTTACTATATCAGCTGTCTGTATAGACTAGTTGTTACTATATCAGCTGTCTGTGTAGACTAGTTGTTACTATATCAGCTGTCTGTATAGACTAGTTGTTACTATATCAGCTGTCTGTGTCTGTATAGACTAGTTGTTACTATATCAGCTGTCTGTGTCTGTATAGACTAGTTGGTACTATATCAGCTGTCTGTATAGACTAGTTGTTACTATATCAGCTGTCTGTATAGACTAGTTGTTACTATATCAGCTGTCTGTATAGACTAGTTGGTACTATATCAGCTGCCTGTATAGACTAGTTGTTACTATATCAGCTGTCTGTGTCTGTATAGACTAGTTGTTACTATATCAGCTGTCTGTATAGACTAGTTGTTACTATATCAGCTGTCTGTGTAGACTAGTTGTTACTATATCAGCTGTCTGTTTCTGTATAGACTAGTTGGTACTATATCAGCTGTCTGTATAGACTAGTTGTTACTATATCAGCTGTCTGTATAGACTAGTTGTTACTATATCAGCTGTCTGTGTAGACTAGTTGTTACTATATCAGCTGTCTGTGTCTGTATAGACTAGTTGTTACTATATCAGCTGTCTGTGTAGACTAGTTGGTACTATATCAGCTGTCTGTATAGACTAGTTGGTACTATATCAACTGTCTGTGTCTGTATAGACTAGTTGTTACTATATCAGCTGTCTGTATAGACTAGTTGTTACTATATCAGCTGTCTGTGTCTGTATATACTAGTTGTTACTATATCAGCTGTCTGTATAGACTAGTTGTTACTATATCAGCTGTCTGTATAGACTAGTTGTTACTATATCAGCTGTCTGTATAGACTAGTTGTTACTATATCAGCTGTCTGTGTCTGTATATACTAGTTGGTACTATATCAGCTGTCTGTGTCTGTATATACTAGTTGGTACTATATCAGCTGTCTGTGTCTGTATATACTAGTTGTTAGTATATCAGCTGTCTGTGTCTGTGTAGACTAGTTGTTACTATATCAGCTGTCTGTATAGACTAGTTGTTACTATATCAGCTGTCTGTATAGACTAGTTGTTACTATATCAGCTGTCTGTATAGACTAGTTGTTACTATATCAGCTGTCTGTGTAGACTAGTTGTTACTATATCAGCTGTCTGTGTCTGTATATACTAGTTGGTACTATATCAGCTGTCTGTATTGACTAGTTGTTACTATATCAGCTGTCTGTATAGACTAGTTGTTACTATATCAGCTGTCTGTATAGACTAGTTGTTACTATATCAGCTGTCTGTATAGACTAGTTGTTACTATATCAGCTGACTGTGTCTGTGTCTAACTAACATGCAAGAGAGGAAGCGTTGGATTGAAGAAAGACACTGAAAGATTTGAGTTCGTTTCTGTCTCTGTTTCTGCATCAGCCGGCAGTGGAAACTCCTGGGACAATTTAACATGCAGGAGGGGGATCCTCATCATTCAACGACTGAGGCAGTTCGTGAGGGTTTTGAGTTGTGGCAACATGCTAACTAAACAGGGTTGTGCGTGTGTGTGTGTGTGTGTGTGTGTGTGTGTGTGTGTGTGTGTGTGTGTGTGTGTGTGTGTGTGTGTGTGTGTGTGTGTGTGTGTGTGTGTGTGTGTGTGTGTGTGTGTGTGTGTGTGTGTGTGTGTGTGTGTGTGTGTGTGTGTGTGTGTGTGATTAAGAAGCTCAGAATGGTCTTAAATTCCAAATCGTTTGTGGACAAAGTGTTGACCCCGGTCTGCTCTGGTTTGTGTGTGTGTCTGTCTGTCTGTGTGTGTGTGTGTGTGTTTGTTTGTGTGTGTGTACGTACACATCTGTGTGTGTGTACGTATCTCTGTGTGTACATACCGTAGACCAGAACGGTGGCGGGGGAGCTCTTGCGTCGAGCCACAATGTTCTTGGCCACGCAGGTGTAGTTGGCCGTGTCCGCCAGCCTGGCCTGTTTGATGATCAGATTACGGTCCGCAGTCACCAAGAAATTGGGGTCGCTTACCGGGTCGATCACATGCTCGTTCCTCTGCCACTCCACCTGAAAATAACAGACCTGGAAGCTTCAAACAAACGGTGTGTTCATGTTCACAACCAGAGACAGACAGAGGGATGCCCTTGTCCCCATCCCCAGCCCTGAGGACTATGGGCCCGCTGCTGAGATAACATTATTACATACACAGACAGGGGGGAAGGTATTCAGTAAATCATTTCAGAGGTAGATAAACATTGTGGCGTCTAGATAGATGTAGCTGTCTCTCTGTTTGAAAGGTTATGTCCAGTCTAATCCCTCAGAGAGTAGCTGTGTCTCTGTCTGAAAGGTTATGTCCAGTCTAATCCCTCAGAGAGTAGCTGTGTCTCTGGCTGTAAGGTTATGTCCAGTCTAATCCCTCAGAGAGTAGCTGTGTCTCTGTCCAGTCTAATCCCTATGAGAGTAGCTGTGTCTCTGCCTGAAAGGTTATGTCCAGTCTAATCCCTGTGAGAGTTGCTGTGTCTCTGTCCAGTCTAATCCCTGTGAGAGTTGCTGTGTCTTTGTCCAGTCTAATCCCTGTGAGAGTTGCTGTGTCTCTGTCCAGTCTAATCCCTGTGAGAGTTGCTGTGTCTCTGTCCAGTCTAATCCCTGTGAGAGTTGCTGTGTCTCTGTCCAGTCTAATCCCCGTGAGAGTAGCTGTGTCTCTGTCTGAAAGGTTATGTCCAGTCTAATCCCCGTGAGAGTAGTTAGTCCAGTTTGTGTTTCTCTGAGTAATCTCTTCTCCAAGTAGCCAGTAGAACTGCTGCTCTTCCTATTCTGTTTTGTAGAGTAGCTATCGTCTCTCCTGTTCCTCTGCAGTCCCCTGGTGACTTGACAAACTATATTCTCTAGGTGTTTCTCTGCTACACGCTGCCCGTGTGCTGTGTCCCTCGGACTACCTTCGACTAGCTCTGGTCCTAGGTATCTAAACCCGGATGGATTGTTTTTCACCAATGTTCTCTCACTGCTGTTGTACCGGGACTAGCTTAAACCACACATGCTCTCAACTGCCCTTATGCTGGCAGAGGCAGGATAACGTGGCTGTAACATTCTGTCCTTTGGCTAGCTAGCTAGCTGGGATCATGTTGCTGTTACATTCTGTCCTTTGGCTAGCTAGCTAGCTGGTCTCATGTTGCTGTTACATTCTGTCCTTTGGCTAGCTAGCTGGGCTCATGTTGCTGTTACATTCTGTCCTTTGGCTAGCTAGCTAGCTGGTCTCATGTTGCTGTTACATTCTGTCCTTTGGCTAGCTAGCTAGCTGGTCTCATGTTGCTGTTACATTCTGTCCTTTGGCTAGCTAGCTAGCTGGGCTCATGTTGCTGTTACATTCTGTCCTTTGGCTAGCTAGCTAGCTGGGCTCATGTTGCTGTTACATTCTGTCCTTTGGCTAGCTAGCTAGCTGGGCTCATGTTGCTGTTACATTCTGTCCTTTGGCTAGCTAGCTAGCTGGTCTCATGTTGCTGTTACATTCTGTCCTTTGGCTAGCTAGCTAGCTGGGCTCATGTTGCTGTTACATTCTGTCCTTTGGCTAGCTAGCTAGCTGGGCTCATGTTGCTGTTACATTCTGTCCTCTGGCTAGCTAGCTAGCTGGTCTCATGTTGCTGTAACATTCTGTCCTTTGGCTAGCTAGCTAGCTGGGCTCATGTTGTTGTTGTGGACTATATTGGATCGGCTCTAACCACCATAATGTTCTTTGCTGTATGTTTTTCATCTGTTGCTCCGTGCTGACACCCTATTCCATATATACGGTGCATTGGGGAAGCATTCAGACCCCTTGACTTTTTCTACATTTTGTTACGTTACAGCCTTCTTCTAAAATATATATATTTTTTAATCCTCAACAATCTACACACAATGCCCAATAAGGACAAAGCAAAAACATTTTTGTTATTTTAGTTTAGCAAATGTATAAAAATTATAAACAGAAATATCTTATTTACATAAGTATTCAGACCCTTTGCTATGAGACTTGAAATTGAGCTCAGGTGCATCCTGTTTCCATTGATCATCCTTGAGATGTTTCTACAACTTGATTGGAGTCCACCTGGTGGTAAATTCAATTGATTGGACTTGATTTGGAAAGGCACACACCTGTCTATATAAGGTCTGACAGTTGACAGTGCATGTCAGAGCTAAAACCGACCCAGAAGGAAAACCATCTCTGCAGCACTCCAACAATCAGGCCTTTACGGTAGAGTGGCCAGACGGAAGCCACTCCTCGGTAAAAGGCACATGACAGCCCGCTTGGAGTTTGCCAAAAAGCGCTTAAAGGACTCTGATCATGAGAAACAAGATTGTGGAAAACGTCAAGGGGTCTCAATACTTTCCGAATGCACTGTAGTGCCCCAGTTAATCCAGGGCCCATCGTAGCACTATGCAGGGAATAGACTGCCATTTAGGAGACAGCCTCTGACTGTCCCTGTGCTATCCAACACCAATCTGTCCATTCTGTTACTGGTCCCTACGCTGTCCCACAAACAGTGGTCCCTACACTGTCCCACAAACAGTGGTCCTTACACTGTCCCACAAACAGTACAGCTAGCTGTTCTGCTACTGGTCCCTACACTGTCCCACAAACAGTGGTCCTTACACTGTCCCACAAACAGTATAGCTAGCTGTTCTGCTACTGGTCCCTACACTGTCCCACAAACAGTATATCTAGCTGTTCTGCCCCTGTCCCTACGCTGTCCATAGCTAGCTATTCTTCAACTGGTCTGTGCTGTGTGAATAGCTATCGTAGCTTCTTCTGCTGGTACAATTTATTCCGATAATGTGTCAGAGTGGCTAGCTAGCTGTTCCATGTAGTTAGTCCATGTGCTGTCAGAGTGGCTAGCTAGCTGTTCCATGTAGTTAGTCCATGTGCTGTCAGAGTGGCTAGCTAGTTGTTCCATGTAGTTAGTCCCTGTACTGTCAGAGTGGCTAGCTAGCTGTTCCATGTAGTTAGTCCATGTGCTGTCAGAGTGGCTAGCTAGTTGTTCCATGTAGTTAGTCCCTGTCCTGTCAGAGTAGCTAGCTAGCTGTTCCATGTAGTTAGTCCCTGTACTGTTAGAGTGGCTAGCTAGCTGTTCCATGTAGTCCCTGTACTGTCAGAGTGGCTAGCTAGTTTTTCCATGTAGTTAGTCCCTGTACTGTCAGAGTGGCTAGCTAGCTGTTCCATGTAGTCCCTGTACTGTCAGAGTGGCTAGCTAGTTGTTCCATGTAGTTAGTCCCTGTCCTGTCAGAGTAGCTAGCTAGCTGTTCCATGTAGTTAGTCCCTGTACTGTTAGAGTGGCTAGCTAGCTGTTCCATGTAGTCCCTGTACTGTCAGAGTGGCTAGCTAGTTTTTCCATGTAGTTAGTCCCTGTACGGTCAGAGTGGCTAGCTAGCTGTTCCATGTAGTCCCTGTACTGTCAGAGTGGCTAGCTAGCTGTTCCATGTAGTTAGTCCCTGTACTGTCAGAGTGGCTAGCTAGCTGTTCCATGTAGTTAGTCCCTATAATGTCAGAGTGGCTTGCTAGCTGTTCCATGTAGTCCCTGTACTGTCAGAGTAGCTAGCTAGCTGTTCCATGTAGTTAGTCCCTGTAATGTCAGAGTAGCTAGCTAGCTGTTCCATGTAGTCCCTGTACTGTCAGAGTAGCTAGCTAGCTGTTCCATGTAGTTAGTCCCTGTAATGTCAGAGTAGCTAGCTAGCTGTTCCATGTAGTTAGTCCCTGTACTGCCAGAGTGGCTAGCTAGCTGTTCCATGTAGTCCCTTTACTGTCAGAGTGGCTAGCTAGCTGTTCCATGTAGTTAGTCCCTGTACTGTCAGAGTGGCTAGCTAGCTGTTCCATGTAGTTAGTCCCTATACTGTCAGAGTGGCTAGCTAGCTGTTCCATGTAGTTAGTCCCTGTACTGTCAGAGTGGCTAGCTGTTCCATGTAGTTAGTCCCTGTACTGTCAGAGTGGCTAGCTAGCTGTTCCATGTAGTTAGTCCCTGTACTGTCAGAGTGGCTAGCTAGCTGTTCCATGTAGTCCCTGTACTGTCAGAGTAGATAGCTAGCTGTTCCATGTAGTTAGTCCCTGTACTGTCAGAGTGGCTAGCTAGCTGTTCCATGTAGTCCCTTTACTGTCAGAGTGGCTAGCTAGCTGTTCCATGTAGTTAGTCCCTGTACTGTCAGAGTGGCTAGCTAGCTGTTCCATGTAGTTAGTCCCTATACTGTCAGAGTGGCTAGCTAGCTGTTCCATGTAGTTAGTCCCTGTACTGTCAGAGTGGCTAGCTGTTCCATGTAGTTAGTCCCTGTACTGTCAGAGTGGCTAGCTAGCTGTTCCATGTAGTTAGTCCCTGTACTGTCAGAGTGGCTAGCTAGCTGTTCCATGTAGTCCCTGTACTGTCAGAGTAGATAGCTAGCTGTTCCATGTAGTTAGTCCCTGTACTGTCAGAGTGGCTAGCTAGCTGTTCCATGTAGTTAGTCCCTATACTGTCAGAGTGGCTAGCTAGTTGTTCCATGTAGTTAGTCCCTGTCCTGTCAGAGTGGCTAGCTAGCTGTTCCATGTAGTTAGTCCCTGTACTGTCAGAGTAGCTAGCTAGCTGTTCCATGTAGTTAGTCCCTGTACTGTCAGAGTAGCTAGTTGTTCCATGTAGTTAGTCCCTGTACTGTCAGAGTGGCTAGCTAGCTGTTCCATGTAGTTAGTCCCTGTCCTGTCAGAGTGGCTAGCTAGCTGTTCCATGTAGTTAGTCGCTGTCCTGTCAGAGTGGCTAGCTAGCTGTTCCATGTAGTTAGTCCCTGTGCTGTCAGAGTAGCTAGCTGTTCCATGTAGTTAGTCCCTGTACTGTCAGAGTAGCTGGCTGTTCCATGTAGTTAGTCCCTGTGCTATAGGGAGTAGTTGGGAGTGAACCAGATGTGGACAAACTCAACATGATGGCTGCCAAGAGAGCAGGTACGATACAGTTTCTGTGGTGAAGACTGATGCAGGGAGGGAGGTAGAGGAGATATGGGGGTGATAGAGAAAGAAGGAAGGGGGGGGTTGGGGTTGAACCAGAGGAAGATTCTATTGCTGTTGTTATTGGGGCAGTTAGCGTTAGCATCACGCTGTGGGGGGAGCTGGCTGCAGCAGATGTGCTGTATGTGGCTGAGAGAGAGAGAGAGAGAGAGAGAGAGAGAGAGAGAGAGAGAGAGAGAGAGAGAGAGAGAGAGAGAGAGAGAGAGAGAGAGAGAGAGAGAGAGAGAGAGAGAGAGAGAGAGAGAGAGAGAAGAGAGAGAGAGAAAGAGAGAGAGAGAAAGAGAGAGAGAGAGAGAGAGACAGAGAGAGAGAGAGAGAGAGAGAGAGAGAGAGAGAGAGAGAGAGAGAGAGAGAGAGAGAGAGAGAGAGAGAGAGAGAAGAAGAGAGGAGGGAAGAGACACAGACGCAGAGAGAGAAGGAGAAGGAGAGAGGAGGGAAGATAGATGGAGACGCAGAGAGAGAAAGAGAAGAAGAGAGGAGGGAAGAGAGATGGAGACGCAGAGAGAGAAAGAGAAGAAGAGAGGAGGGAAGAGAGATGGAGACGCAGAGAGAGAAAGAGAAGAAGAGAGGAGGGAAGAGAGATGGAGACGCAGAGAGAGAAAGAGAAGAGAGAAGGAAGAGAGAGCGAAAGAGGAGAGAAAGTCTGAGATGAAAAGAGAAAGCAAGAGAGGTAGCTGCCAGCTAAAAGACATGAGTGTGTAGAGCCTGCAAATGTGCCAGAGCAGAACTAAGGCCTAAGAGCCAGCCCTGAGAGGCAGCCCTAAGAGCCAGCCCTGAGAGCCAGCCCCGAGAGACAGCCCCGAGAGACAGCCCCGAGAGACAGCCCCGAGAGACAGCCCAGAGAGACTGCCCTGAGAGCCAGCCCTGAGAGACAGCCCCGAGATTCAGCCCCGAGATACAGCCCTGAGAGGCAGCCCCGAGAGCCAGCCCCGAGAGACTGCCCCGAGAGCTAGCCCCGAGAGACAGCCCCGAGAGACAGCCCCGAGAGGCATCCCTGAGAGACAGCCCCGAGAGACAGCCCCGAGAGACAGCCCCGAGAGACAGCCCTGAGAGACAGCCCTGAGAGCCAGCCCTGAGAGCCAGCCCTGAGAGACAGCCCCGAGAGACTGCCCTGAGAGACAGCCCTGAGACAGCCCTGAGAGACAGCCCTGAGAGACAGCCCTGAGAGACAGCCCTGAGAGACAGCCCCGAGAGACAGCCCCGAGAGATGGGACTCTACGCTGTCATGAACTGCCTCCCTCCCTCTGATGAAGAAGTGATCAGAAATCAATAAGAGACAATAATTAGAGATAACTGTTGCAAAGCAGGGACCTCTCTATCACGCCTTGAAGAGGAGGGTGAAGCTTATTGGAAGACAGGGACCTTTTGATCACGCCTTGAAGAGGAGGGTGAAGCTTATTGGAAGACAGGGACCTTTTGATCACGCCTTGAAGAGGAGGGTGAAGCTTATTGGAAGGCAGGGACCTTTTGATCACGCCTTGAAGAGGAGGGTGAAGCTTATTGGAAGACAGGGACCTCTCTATCACGCCTTGAAGAGGAGGGTGAAGCTTATTGGAAGGCAGGGACCTCTCTATCACGCCTTGAAGAGGAATATGAAGCCGGCCCATAGACACTGATCTAAGGTCTGGTTGTAAATTTCCAGTGTGACTTTACGTTTGAAGTGCTTTAAAATCCATGAGGGGGAGTGAGCAAGTTTACATTTCGGTGTATAAAGGTAAAGAATCGTACCGCAGTCCATGTCTCCTATCTCTAACCTCACCTCAGCTGGTGGTACGCCCTCTGGAGGATGACAGCGTAACAACACTTCCTGGTTCAACGCTACTTCCTTCCCCATTGGCTCCTCCTCAAAGTTCTTCCTCAGGTCTGAAAAAGTGGGGAAAAACATGAAACCCATTACAACATGAAATAAACTGTTTTATTTCAGATTTATATCCTTTGTGGTCAGAATACCTCTTCTATAAGTGACCTGGAACATGTAAGACATAAAAACACACAACAACAACAACGAATCATGAGAAACATGAAACATCTGTATAAGGCTCCTGGCAGTGAAAGAACATGTCTTTCTGTTGTGTCCTTGAGACAAGGCAGTTCGCTGGTAAACTGCTCCAAGGGCAAATACACTACTTCACCAAAAATGGACACCTGCTCATCGAACATCTCATTCTAAAATCATGGGCATTAATATGGAGTTGGTTCCCCTTTCGCTGCTATAACAGCCTCCACTCTTCTGGGAAGGCTTTCTACTAGATGTTGGAACATTGCTGCTATAACAGCCTCCACTCTTCTGGGAAGGCTTTCTACTAGATGTTGGAACATTGCTGCTATAACAGCCTCCACTCTTCTGGGAAGGCTTTCTACTAGATGTTGGAACATTGCTGCTGTAACATCCTCCACTCTTCTGGGAAGGCTTTCCACTAGATGTTGGAACATTGCTGCTATAACAGCCTCCACTCTTCTGGGAAGGCTTTCCACTAGATGTTGGAACATTGCTGCTATAACAGCCTCCACTCTTCTGGGAAGGCTTTCCACTAGATGATGGAACATTGCTGTTATAACAGCCTCCACTCTTCTGGGAAGGCTTTCTACTAGATGTTGGAACATTGCTGCTGTAACATCCTCCACTCTGCTGGGAAGGCTTTCCACTAGATGATGGAACATTGCTGTTATAACAGCCTCCACTCTGCTGGGAAGGCTTTCCACTAGATGTTGGAACATTGCTGCTATAACAGCCTCCACTCTTCTGGGAAGGCTTTCCACTAGATGTTGGAACATTGCTGCTATAACAGCCTCCACTCTTCTGGGAAGGCTTTCCACTAGATGTTGGAACATTGCTGCTATAACAGCCTCCACTCTTCTGGGAAGGCTTTCCACTAGATGTTGGAACATTGCTGCTATAACAGCCTCCACTCTTCTGGGAAGGCTTTCCACTAGATGTTGGAACATCGCTGCTATAACAGCCTCCTTTCTTCTGGGAAGGCTTTCCACTAGATGTTGGAACATTGCTGCTATAACAGCCTCCACTCTTCTGGGAAGGCTTTCCACTAGATGTTGGAACATTGCTGCTATAACAGCCTCCACTCTTCTGGGAAAGCTTTCCACTAGATGTTGGAACATTGCTGCTATAACAGCCTCCACTCTTCTGGGAAGGCTTTCCACTAGATGTTGGAACATTGCTGCTATAACAGCCTCCACTCTTCTGGGAAAGCTTTCCACTAGATGTTGGAACATTGCTGCTATAACAGCCTCCACTCTTCTGGGAAGGCTTTCCACTAGATGTTGGAACATTGCTGCTATAACAGCCTCCACTCTTCTGGGAAGGCTTTCCACTAGATGTTGGAACATTGCTGCTATAACAGCCTCCACTCTTCTGGGAAGGCTTTCCACTAGATGTTGGAACATTGCTGCTATAACAGCCTCCACTCTTCTGGGAAGGCTTTCCACTAGATGTTGGAACATTGCTGCTATAACAGCCTCCACTCTTCTGGGAAGGCTTTCCACTAGATGTTGGAACATTGCTGCTATAACAGCCTCCACTCTTCTGGGAAGGCTTTCCACTAGATGTTGGAACATTGCTGCTATAACAGCCTCCACTCTTCTGGGAAGGCTTCCACTAGATGTTGGAACATTGCTGCTATAACAGCCTCCACTCTTCAGGGAAGGCTTTCCACTAGATGATGGAACATTGCTGCTATAACAGCCTCCACTCTTCTGGGAAGGCTTTCCACTAGATGATGGAACATTGCTGCGGGGGACTTGCTTCCATTCAGCCACAAGAGCATTAGTGAGGTTGGACGATTAGGCCAGGCTCGCAGTCGGCGTTCCAATTCATCCCAAAGGTGTTAAATTGAATTGAGGTCAGGGCTCTGTGCCGGCCAGTCAAGTTCTTCCACATTGATCTTGACAAACCATTTTTGTATGTACCTCACTTTGTGCCAAGGGGCATTGTCATGCTGAAACAAGAATGGGCCTTCCCCAAACTGTTGCCACAAAGTTGGAAGAACAGAATCATCTAGAATTTCCTTTAAAGTACAAAATGGAAAATAAATATGGGTTGTATTTACAATGGTGCTTGTTCTTCACTGGTTGCCCTTGGGACAACAGGTCACACATCTTGCTGCTGTGAAGGCACACTGTGGTATTTCACCCTGTAGAAATGGGAGTTGATCAAAATTGGATTTGTTTTCAAATTCTTTGTGGATCTCTGTGTCTCTCTCTCTCTGTCAGTCAGTCAGTCAGTCAGTCAGTCAGTCAGTCAGTCAGCTCAGTCAGCTCAGTCAGTCAGTCAGTCAGTCAGTCAGTCAGTCTGTCAGTCTGTCTGTCAGTCTGTCCGTCCGTCTGTCCGTCCGTCCGTCCGTCCGTCTGTCTCTCTCTCTCTCTGTCTCTCTGAGAAGGATCGATAACACACCATGTGGCTGCATTACACCCCGCCTGGCTGGTTTAGGATGGTGTGTGTGTCTAGGCATCAACAGAAACCAATCACATTACCACCCAGCAGAGAGGGCTTGGAGCGGACACATTAACACTGAGGGGTGTATCCTCAACTGCACCCTATTCCCTATGAAGTGCACTGCCCTGTTCGAAAGTGGTGCACTATATAGGGAATTTGGTGTCATGTGGGACACCGCCGAGACTTCCAACTTGCCTGTCTGCCTGGGAGGCTGTTTGCCTGTCTGCTTGCCTAACTGCTTGCCTGTCTGCCTGGGAGGCTGCTTGCCTGTCTGCTTGCCTGTCTGCCTGGGAGACTGTTTGCCTGTCTGCCTGGGAGGCTGTCTGCCTGGCTGCTTGCCTGTCTGCTTGCCTGTCTGCCTGGGAGTCTGCTTGACTGTCTGCTTGCCTGTCTGCCTGGGAGGCTGCTTGCCTGTCTGCCTGGGAGGCTGCTTACCTGTCTGCCTGGGAGGCTGCTTACCTGTCTGCTTGCCTGTCTGCCTGGGAGGCTGCTTGCCTGTCTGCTTGGGAGGCTGTTTGCCTGTCTGCCTGGGAGGCTGTTTGCCTGGGAGGCTGCTTGCCTGTCTGCTTGCCTGTCTGCTTGCCTGTCTGCCTGGGAGGCTGCTTGCCTGTCTGCTTGCCTGTCTGCCTGGGAGGCTGCTTGCCTGTCTGCTTGCCTGTCTGCCTGGGAGGCTGCTTGCCTGTCTGCTTGCCTGTCTGCCCGGAAGGCTGCTTGCCTGTCTGCTTGCCTGTCTGCTTGCCTGTCTGCCTGGGAGGCTGCTTGCCTGTCTGCTTGCCTGTCTGCCTGGGAGGCTTCTTGCCTGTCTGCTTGCCTGTCTGCCTGGGAGGCTGCTTGCCTGTCTGCTTGCCTGTCTGCCCGGAAGGCTGCTTGCCTGTCTGCTTGCCTGTCTGCTTGCCTGTCTGCTTGCCTGTCTGCTTGCCTGTCTGCTTGCCTGTCTGCTTGCCTGTCTGCCTGGGAGGCTGCTTGCCTGTCTGCTTGCCTGTCTGCTTGCCTGTCTGCTTGCCTGTCTGCTTGCCTGTCTGCTTGCCTGTCTGCCTGGGAGGCTGCTTGCCTGTCTGCTTGCCTGTCTGCCTGGAAGGCTGCTTGCCTGTCTGCTTGCCTGTCTGCTTGCCTGTCTGCTTGGGAGGCTGCTTGCCTGTCTGCTTGCCTGTCTGCCTGGGAGGCTGCTTGCCTGTCTGCCTGGGAGGCTGCTTGCCTGTCTGCTTGCCTGTCTGCTTGCCTGTCTGCCTGGGAGGCTGCTTGCCTGTCTGCTTGCCTGTCTGCTTGCCTGTCTGCCTGGGAGGCTGCTTGCCTGTCTGCTTGCCTGTCTGCTTGCCTGTCTGCTTGCCTGTCTGCTTGCCTGTCTGCCTGGGAGGCTGCTTGCCTGTCTGCTTGCCTGTCTGCTTGCCTGTCTGCTTGGGGCTCCACATTACAACATGTCTCTGCATTCAGCTGAAGACATTCTGGATTGACTGATATTGAGGAAGGAACATATGGAAATGTGGTGATGGTTTAAGTTTGAAGGGATTCCAAAAAGTCATTTTGGAATGTGCTAGAGGTCTCAGTCAAGGTTATTAAGCACAGGAGCATGGTTCATTAAACCTCCTCTGGTATATTATCGGGTTGAGATAACCGTGATGGTATTGACCTCCAGGAGTGACTCACAACGTGTTACTCTCCTCCTGTCTCTCTCTAAGGGTATGTCTGTTACCGTCCTGTCTCTCTCTCTCTAAGGGTATGTCTATTACAGTCCTGTCTCTCTCACACTCTCTAAGGGTATGTCTATTACAGTCCTGTCTCTCTCTCTCTCTAAGGGTATGTCTGTTACCGTCCTGTCTCTCTCTCTCTAAGGGTATGTCTATTACAGTCCTGTCTCTCTCTCTCTCTCTCTAAGGGTATGTCTATTACAGTCCTGTCTCTCTCTCTCTCTAAGGGTATGTCTGTTACCGTCCTGTCTCTCTCTCTCTATAAGGGTATGTCTATTACCGTCCTGTCTCTCTCTCTCTCTAAGGGTATGTCTGTTACCGTCCTGTCTCTCTCTCTCTATAAGGGTATGTCTATTACAGTCCTGTCTCTCTCTCTCTCTAAGGGTATGTCTATTACCGTCCTGTCTCTCTCTCTCTCTCTCTATAAGGGTATGTCTGTTACCGTCCTGTCTCTCTCTTTCTCTCTCTATAAGGGTATGTCTAGTACAGTCCTGTCTCTCTCTCTCTCTCTCTCTAAGGGTATGTCTAGTACAGTCCTGTCTCTCTCTCTCTCTCTCTCTAAGGGTATGTCTATTACAGTCCTGTCTCTCTCTCTCTATAAGGGTATGTCTATTACAGTCCTGTCTCTCTCTCTCTCTCTCTCTAAGGGTATGTCTATTACAGTCCTGTCTCTCTCTCTCTCTCTTTAAGGGTATGTCTATTACAGTCCTGTCTCTCTCTCTCTAAGGGTATGTCTATTACAGTCCTGTCTCTCTCTCTCTATAAGGGTATGTCTATTACAGTCCTGTCTCTCTCTCTCTCTCTCTCTCTAAGGGTATGTCTGTTACCGTCCTGTCTCTCTCTCTCTAAGGGTATGTCTATTACAGTCCTGTCTCTCTCTCTCTATAAGGGTATGTCTATTACAGTCCTGTCTCTCTCTCTCTCTCTCTCTCTAAGGGTATGTCTGTTACCGTCCTGTCTCTCTCTCTCTAAGGGTATGTCTATTACCGTCCTGTCTCTCTCTCTCTCTAAGGGTATGTCTGTTACCGTCCTGTCTCTCTCTCTCTAAGGGTATGTCTATTACAGTCCTGTCTCTCTCTCTCTCTCTCTAAGGGTATGTCTATTACAGTCCTGTCTCTCTCTCTCTAAGGGTATGTCTATTACAGTCCTGTCTCTCTCTCTCTATAAGGGTATGTCTATTACAGTCCTGTCTCTCCCTCTCTCTAAGGGTATGTCTATTACAGTCCTGTCTCTCTCTCTCTAAGGGTATGTCCATTACAGTCCTGTCTCTCTCTCTCTCTCTCTAAGGGTATGTCTATTACAGTCCTGTCTCTCTCTCTCTAAGGGTATGTCTATTACAGTCCTGTCTCTCTCTAAGGGTATGTCTGTTACCGTCCTGTCTCTCTCTCTCTAAGGGTATGTCTATTACAGTCCTGTCTCTCTCTAAGGGTATGTCTGTTACCGTCCTGTCTCTCTCTCTATAAGGGTATGTCTATTACCGTCCTGTCTCTCTCTCTCTCTAAGGGTATGTCTATTACAGTCCTGTCTCTCTCTCTATAAGGGTATGTCTATTACAGTCCTGTCTCTCTCTCTCTCTAAGGGTATGTCTATTACAGTCCTGTCTCTCTCTCTCTAAGGGTATGTCTATTACCGTCCTGTCTCTCTCTCTCTCTCTCTAAGGGTATGTCTATTACAGTCCTGTCTCTCTCTCTCTAAGGGTATGTCTATTACAGTCCTGTCTCTCCCTCTCTCTAAGGGTATGTCTATTACAGTCCTGTCTCTCTCTCTCTAAGGGTATGTCTATTACAGTCCTGTCTCTCTCTCTCTCTCTCTAAGGGTATGTCTATTACAGTCCTGTCTCTCTCTCTATAAGGGTATGTCTATTACAGTCCTGTCTCTCTCTAAGGGTATGTCTATTACAGTCCTGTCTCTCTCTCTCTAAGGGTATGTCTGTTACAGTCCTGTCTCTCTCTGTCTCTCTAAGGGTATGTCTATTACAGTCCGGTCTCTCTCTCTCTCTCTCTAAGGGTATGTCTATTACAGTCCTGTCTCTCTCTCTCTCTCTCTAAGGGTATGTCTATTACAGTCCTGTCTCTCTCTCTATAAGGGTATGTCTGTTACCGTTCTGTTCTGTTCTGTTCTGTTCTGTTCTGTTCTGTTCTGTTCTGTTCTGTTCTGTACTGTTCCTCTCTGTTCTGTTCTGTTCCTCTCTGTTCTGTTCCTCTCTGTTCTGTTCTGTTCTGTTCTGTTCCTCTCTGTCTGTTCTGTTCTGTTCCTCTCTGTTCTGTTCTGTTCTGTTCTGTTCCTCTCTGTTCTGTTCTGTTCTGTTCCTCTCTGTTCTGTTCTGTTCTGTTCTGTTCCTCTCTGTCTGTTCTGTTCTGTTCTGTTCTGTTCCTCTCTGTTCTGTTCCTCTCTGTTCTGTTCTGTTCCTCTCTGTTCTGTTCTGTTCTGTTCCTCTCTGTTCTGTTCCTCTCTGTTCTGTTCTGTTCCTCTCTGTTCTGTTCCTCTCTGTTCTGTTCTGTTCCTCTCTGTTCTGTTCTGTTCCTCTCTGTTCTGTTCTGTTCCTCTCTGTTCTGTTCTGTTCTGTTCTCTTCCTCTCTGTTCCTCTCTGTTCTGTTCCTCTCTGTTCTGTTCTCTTCCTCTCTGTTCCTCTCTGTTCTGTACTGTTCCTCTCTGTTCTGTTCCTCTCTGTTCCTCTCTGTTCTGTTCTGTTCCTCTCTGTTCTGTTCCTCTCTGTTCTGTTCCTCTCTGTTCTGTTCTGTTCTGTTCTGTTCCTCTCTGTTCTGTTCCTCTCTGTTCTGTTCTGTTCTTTTCCTCTCTGTTCTGTTCTGTTCCTCTCTGTTCTGTTCCTCTCTGTTCTGTTCCTCTCTGTTCTGCTCTGTTCTGTTCTGTTCTGTTCTGTTCTGTTCCTCTCTGTTCTGTTCTGTTCCTCTCTGTTCTGTTCTGTTCTGTTCTGATCCTCTCTGTTCTGTTCTGTTCCTCTCTGTTCTGTTCCTCTCTGTTCTGTTCCTCTCTGTTCTGTTCCTCTCTGTTCTGTTCTGATCCTCTCTGTTCTGTTCTGTTCCTCTCTGTTCTGTTCCTCTCTGTTCTGTTCCTCTCTGTTCTGTTCTGTTCCTCTCTGTTCTGTTCTGTACCTCTCTGTTCTGTTCCTCTCTGTTCTGTTCTGTACTGTTCCTCTCTGTTCTGTTCTGTTCTGTTCCTCTCTGTTCTGTTCTGTACTGTTCTGTTCCTCTCTGTTCTGTTCTGTTCTGTTCTGTTCCTCTCTGTTCTGTTCTGTTCTGTTCTGTTCTGTACTATTTTGTTCCTCTCTGTTCTGTTCTGTTCTGTTCTGTACTGTTCCTCTCTGTTCTGTTCTGTTCTGTTCTGTTCTGTTTTGTTCCTCTCTGTTCTGTTCTGTTCTGTACTGTTCCTCTCTGTTCTGTTCTGTTCTGTTCCTCTCTGTTCTGTTCTGTTCTGTTCTGTTCTTTTCTGCTCCTCTCTGTTCTGTTCTGTTCCTCTCTGTTCTGTTCTGTTCTGTTCTGTTCTGTTCTGCTCCTCTCTGTTCTGTTCTGTTCTGTTCTGTTCCTCTCTGTTCTGTTCTGTTCTGTTCTGTTCTGTTCTGTTCCTCTCTGTTCTGTTCTGTTCTGTTCTGTTCTGTTCTGCTCCTCTCTGTTCTGTTCCTCTCTGTTCTGTTCTGTTCTGTTCTGTTCTTTTCTGCTCCTCTCTGTTCTGTTCTGTTCCTCTCTGTTCTGTTCTGTTCTGTTCTGTTCCTCTCTGTTCTGTTCTGTTCCTCTCTGTTCTGTTCTGTTCCTCTCTGTTCTGTTCTGTTCTGTTCTGTTCCTCTCTGTTCTGTTCTGTTCCTCTCTGTTCTGTTCTGTTCCTCTCTGTTCTGATCCTCTCTGTTCTGTTCTGTTCTGTTCCTCTCTGTTCTGTTCCTCTCTGTTCTGTTCTGTTCCTCTCTGTTCTGCTCCTCTCTGTTCTGTTCTGTTCTGTTCTATTCTGTTCTGTTCTGTTCTGTTCCTCTCTGTTCTGTTCCTCTCTGTTCTGTTCTGTTCCTCTCTGTTCTGTTCTGTTCTGTTCCTCTCTGTTCTGTTCTGTTCCTCTCTGTTCTGTTCTGTTCTGTTCCTCTCTGTTCTGTTCCTCTCTGTTCTGTTCTGTTCTGTTCTGTTCCTCTCTGTTCTGTTCTGTTCTGTTCTGTTCCTCTCTGTTCTGTTCTGTTCTGTTCCTCTCTGTTCTGCTCCTCTCTGTTCTGTTCTGTTCTGTTCTATTCTGTTCTGTTCTGTTCTGTTCCTCTCTGTTCTGTTCCTCTCTGTTCTGTTCTGTTCCTCTCTGTTCTGTTCTATTCTGTTCCTCTCTGTTCTGTTCCTCTCTGTTCTGTTCTGTTCCTCTCTGTTCTGTTCCTCTCTGTTCTGTTCTGTTCTGTTCTGTTCCTCTCTGTTCTGTTCCTCTCTGTTCTGTTCTGTTCCTCTCTGTTCTGTTCCTCTCTGTTCTGTTCTGTTCCTCTCTGTTCTGATCCTCTCTGTTCTGTTCTGTTCTGTTCTGTTCCTCTCTGTTCTGTTCTGTTCTGTTCTTTTCTGTTCTTTTCTGTTCTGTTCCTCTCTGTTCTGTTCTGTTCCTCTCTCTTCTGTTCTGTTCCTCTCTGTTCTGTTCCTCTCTGTTTTGTTCTGTTCCTCTCTGTTCTGTTCCTCTCTGTTCTGTTCTGTTCCTCTCTGTTCTGTTCCTCTCTGTTCTGTTCCTCTCTGTTCTGTTCCTCTCTGTTCTGTTCCTCTCTGTTCTGTTCCTCTGTTCTGTTCTGTTCCTCTCTGTTCTGTTCTGTTCCTCTCTGTTCTGTTCCTCTCTGTTCTGTTCTGTTCCTCTCTGTTCTGTTCTGTTCCTCTCTGTTCTGTTCTGTTCTGTTCTCTTCCTCTCTGTTCCTCTCTGTTCTGTTCTGTTCTGTTCTGTTCTGTTCTGTTCTGTTCTGTTCCTCTCTGTCTGTTCTGTTCTGTTCCTCTCTGTTCTGTTCTGTTCTGTTCTGTTCCTCTCTGTTCTGTTCTGTTCTGTTCTGTTCCTCTCTGTTCTGTTCTGTTCTGTTCTGTTCCTCTCTGTCTGTTCTGTTCTGTTCTGTTCTGTTCCTCTCTGTTCTGTTCCTCTCTGTTCTGTTCTGTTCCTCTCTGTTCTGTTCTGTTCTGTTCCTCTCTGTTCTGTTCCTCTCTGTTCTGTTCTGTTCCTCTCTGTTCTGTTCCTCTCTGTTCTGTTCTGTTCCTCTCTGTTCTGTTCTGTTCCTCTCTGTTCTGTTCTGTTCCTCTCTGTTCTGTTCTGTTCTGTTCTCTTCCTCTCTGTTCCTCTCTGTTCTGTTCCTCTCTGTTCTGTTCTCTTCCTCTCTGTTCCTCTCTGTTCTGTACTGTTCCTCTCTGTTCTGTTCCTCTCTGTTCCTCTCTGTTCTGTTCTGTTCCTCTCTGTTCTGTTCCTCTCTGTTCTGTTCCTCTCTGTTCTGTTCTGTTCTGTTCTGTTCCTCTCTGTTCTGTTCCTCTCTGTTCTGTTCTGTTCTTTTCCTCTCTGTTCTGTTCTGTTCCTCTCTGTTCTGTTCCTCTCTGTTCTGTTCCTCTCTGTTCTGCTCTGTTCTGTTCTGTTCTGTTCTGTTCTGTTCCTCTCTGTTCTGTTCTGTTCCTCTCTGTTCTGTTCTGTTCTGTTCTGATCCTCTCTGTTCTGTTCTGTTCCTCTCTGTTCTGTTCCTCTCTGTTCTGTTCCTCTCTGTTCTGTTCCTCTCTGTTCTGTTCTGATCCTCTCTGTTCTGTTCTGTTCCTCTCTGTTCTGTTCCTCTCTGTTCTGTTCCTCTCTGTTCTGTTCTGTTCCTCTCTGTTCTGTTCTGTACCTCTCTGTTCTGTTCCTCTCTGTTCTGTTCTGTACTGTTCCTCTCTGTTCTGTTCTGTTCTGTTCCTCTCTGTTCTGTTCTGTACTGTTCTGTTCCTCTCTGTTCTGTTCTGTTCTGTTCTGTTCCTCTCTGTTCTGTTCTGTTCTGTTCTGTTCTGTACTATTTTGTTCCTCTCTGTTCTGTTCTGTTCTGTTCTGTACTGTTCCTCTCTGTTCTGTTCTGTTCTGTTCTGTTCTGTTTTGTTCCTCTCTGTTCTGTTCTGTTCTGTACTGTTCCTCTCTGTTCTGTTCTGTTCTGTTCCTCTCTGTTCTGTTCTGTTCTGTTCTGTTCTTTTCTGCTCCTCTCTGTTCTGTTCTGTTCCTCTCTGTTCTGTTCTGTTCTGTTCTGTTCTGTTCTGCTCCTCTCTGTTCTGTTCTGTTCTGTTCTGTTCCTCTCTGTTCTGTTCTGTTCTGTTCTGTTCTGTTCTGTTCCTCTCTGTTCTGTTCTGTTCTGTTCTGTTCTGTTCTGCTCCTCTCTGTTCTGTTCCTCTCTGTTCTGTTCTGTTCTGTTCTGTTCTTTTCTGCTCCTCTCTGTTCTGTTCTGTTCCTCTCTGTTCTGTTCTGTTCTGTTCTGTTCTGTTCCTCTCTGTTCTGTTCTGTTCCTCTCTGTTCTGTTCTGTTCCTCTCTGTTCTGTTCTGTTCTGTTCTGTTCCTCTCTGTTCTGTTCTGTTCCTCTCTGTTCTGTTCTGTTCCTCTCTGTTCTGATCCTCTCTGTTCTGTTCTGTTCTGTTCCTCTCTGTTCTGTTCCTCTCTGTTCTGTTCTGTTCCTCTCTGTTCTGCTCCTCTCTGTTCTGTTCTGTTCTGTTCTATTCTGTTCTGTTCTGTTCTGTTCCTCTCTGTTCTGTTCCTCTCTGTTCTGTTCTGTTCCTCTCTGTTCTGTTCTGTTCTGTTCCTCTCTGTTCTGTTCTGTTCCTCTCTGTTCTGTTCTGTTCTGTTCCTCTCTGTTCTGTTCCTCTCTGTTCTGTTCTGTTCCTCTCTGTTCTGTTCTGTTCTGTTCTGTTCCTCTCTGTTCTGTTCTGTTCTGTTCCTCTCTGTTCTGCTCCTCTCTGTTCTGTTCTGTTCTGTTCTATTCTGTTCTGTTCTGTTCTGTTCCTCTCTGTTCTGTTCCTCTCTGTTCTGTTCTGTTCCTCTCTGTTCTGTTCTATTCTGTTCCTCTCTGTTCTGTTCCTCTCTGTTCTGTTCTGTTCCTCTCTGTTCTGTTCCTCTCTGTTCTGTTCTGTTCTGTTCTGTTCCTCTCTGTTCTGTTCCTCTCTGTTCTGTTCTGTTCCTCTCTGTTCTGTTCCTCTCTGTTCTGTTCTGTTCCTCTCTGTTCTGATCCTCTCTGTTCTGTTCTGTTCTGTTCTGTTCCTCTCTGTTCTGTTCTGTTCTGTTCTTTTCTGTTCTTTTCTGTTCTGTTCCTCTCTGTTCTGTTCTGTTCCTCTCTCTTCTGTTCTGTTCCTCTCTGTTCTGTTCCTCTCTGTTTTGTTCTGTTCCTCTCTGTTCTGTTCCTCTCTGTTCTGTTCTGTTCCTCTCTGTTCTGTTCCTCTCTGTTCTGTTCCTCTCTGTTCTGTTCCTCTCTGTTCTGTTCCTCTCTGTTCTGTTCCTCTGTTCTGTTCTGTTCCTCTCTGTTCTGTTCTGTTCCTCTCTGTTCTGTTCCTCTCTGTTCTGTTCTGTTCCTCTCTGTTCTGTTCTGTTCCTCTCTGTTCTGTTCTGTTCTGTTCTCTTCCTCTCTGTTCCTCTCTGTTCTGTTCTGTTCTGTTCTGTTCTGTTCTGTTCCTCTCTGTTCTGTTCTCTTCCTCTCTGTTCCTCTCTGTTCTGTTCTGTTCTGTTCCTCTCTGTTCTGTTCTGTTCTGTTCTGTTCCTCTCTGTTCTGTTCTGTTCTGTTCTGTTCTGTTCCTCTCTGTTTTTTTCTGTTCTGTTCTGTTCTGTTCCTCTCTGTTCTGTTCTGTTCTGTTCCTCTCTGTTCTGTTCTGTCTGTTCCTCTCTGTTCTGTTCTGTTCTGTTCCACCCTGTTCTATTCCTCTCTGTTCTGTTCTGTCTGTTCCTCTCTGTTCTGTTCTGTTCTGTTCCTTTCTGTTCTGTTCCTCTCTGTTCTGTTCTGTTCTGTTCTGTTCCTTTCTGTTCTGTTCCTCTCTGTTCTGTTCTGTTCCTCTCTGTTCTGTTCTGTTCCTCTCTGTTCTGTTCCTCTCTGTTCTGTTCTGTTCTGGTCCTCTATGTTCTGTTCTGTTCCTCTCTGTTCTGTTCCTCTCTGTTCTGTTCCTCTCTGTTCTGTTCTGTTCTGTTCTGTTCCTCTCTGTTCTGTTCTGTTCCTCTCTGTTCTGTTCCTCTCTGTTCTCTTCTGTTCTGTTCCTCTCTGTTCTGTTCCTCTCTGTTCTGTTCCTCTCTGTTCTGTTCCTCTCTGTTCTGTTCCTCTCTGTTCTGTTCTGTTCCTCTCTGTTCTATTCTGTTCTGTTCTGTTCTGTTCTGTTCCTCTCTGTTCTGTTCTGTTCCTCTCTGTTCTGTTCTGTTCTGTTCTGTTCCTCTCTGTTCTGTTCTGTTCCTCTCTGTTCTGTTCCTCTCTGTTCTGTTCTGTTCCTCTCTGTTCTGTTCCTCTCTGTTCTGTTCTGTTCCTCTCTGTTCTGTTCCTCTCTGTTCTGTTCCTCTCTGTTCTGTTCTGTTCTGTTCCTCTCTGTTCTGTTCCTCTCTGTTCTGTTCCTCTCTGTTCTGTTCCTCTCTGTTCTGTTCCTCTCTGTTCTGTTCCTCTCTGTTCGGTTCTGTTTAGAATAATGCATATTTATTGTATTTAAGGGCTTTATGGGAAACACATCAACATTGCCAAAGCAAAGGGAATAGATAATAAACACAAGTGAAATAAACAATAAACAGTGTACAGTAAATATTACACAAAAGTTCCATAATAATAAAGACATTTCAAACGTCATATTATGTCTATATACAGTGTTGTAACGATGTGCAAATAGTTAAAGTACAAAAGAGAAAATAAATCAACATAAATATGGGTTGAATTTACAATGGTGTTTGATCTTCACTGGTTGCCCTTTTCTTGTGGCAACAGGTCACAAATCTTGCTGCTGTGATGCACACTGTGGTATTTCACCCAGTAGATATGGGAGTTTATCAAAATGTATCTGTTTTCGAATTCTTTGTGGATCTGTGTAATCTGAGGGAAATATGTGTCTCTAATATGCTCATACATTTGTCAGGAGGTTAGGAAGTGCAGCTCAGTTTCCACCTCATTTTGTGGGCAGTGTGCACATAGCCTGTCTTCTCTGGAGAGCCAGGTCTGCCTACGGCGGCCTTTCTCAATAGCAAGGCTATGCTCACTGAGTCTGCACATAGTCAAAGCTTTCCTTAAGTTTGGGTCAGTCACAGTGGTCAGGTATTCTGCCACTGTGTACTCTCTGTTTAGGGACAAATAGCATTCTAGTTTGCTCTGTTTTTTTGTTAATTCTTTCCAATGTGTCAAGTAATCCTCTTTTTGTTTTCTAATGATTTGGTCTAATTGTGTTGCTGTCCTTGGGCTCTGTGGGTTCTGTTTGTGTTTGTGAACAGAGCCCCAGGACCTGCTTGCTTATGGGACTCTTCTCCAGGTTCATCTCTCTGTAGGTGATGGCTTTGTTATGGAAGGTTTGGGAATCGCTTCCTTTTAGGTGGTTGTAGAATTTAACGGCTCTTTTCTGGATTCTGATAATTAGCGGGTATTGGCCTAATTCTGCTCTGCATGCATTATTTGGTGTTTTACGTTGTACCCGGAGGATATTTTTGCAGAATTCTGCATGCAGAGTCTCAATTTGGTGTTTGTCCCATTTTGTGAATTCTTGGTTGGTGAGCGGACCCCAGACCTCACAACCATAAAGGGCAATGGGTTCTATAACTGATTCAAGTATTTTTAGCCAGATCCTAATTGGTATGTTGAAATTTATGTTCCTTTTGATGGTATAGAATGCCCTTCTTGCCTTGTCTCTCAAATCGTTCACAGCTCTGTGGAAGTTACCTGTGGCGCTGATGTTTAGGCCGAGGTATGTATAGTTTTTTGTGTGCTCTAGGGCAACGGTGTCTAGATGGAGTTTGTATATTTTTTTGGAACACCATTATTTGTGTCTTACTGAGATTTACTGACAGGGCCCAGGCCTGACAGGGCCCAGGTCTGACAGGGCCCAGGTCTGACAGGGACAGGGCCCAGGTCTGTCAGGGCCCAGGTCTGACAGGGACAGGGCCCAGGTCTGACAGAATCTGTGCAGGAGATCTATGTGCTGCTGTAAGGCCCTCCTTTGTTGGTGACAGAAGCACCAGATCATCAGCAAACAGTAGACATTTGGCTTCAGATTCTAGTAGGGTGAGGCCGGGCGCTGGAGATTGTTCTAGTGCCCTCGCCAATTCGTTGATATATATGTTGAAGAGGGTGGGGCTCAATCTGTGTGTTGTTTGCCCATTTTAACCCCACTGTTTATTGATATCATAATGTTGCGTGTTTTTCCCCCCAACACCACTTTCCATCAATTTGTATCGCAGACCCTCATGTCAAATTGAGTCAAAAGCTTTTTTGAAATCACCGAAGCATGAGAAGACTGCCTTTGTTTTGGTTTGTTTGTTTGTCACTTAGAGTACGTGGTCCGTTATATGATAATTTGGTAAAAAGTCCTGTAGTTCATCAATCATCAACCATCAATGTAATCGGAGAATCCAGTGGGTTCTGGTCTTTAATAGTTGTTTCTAAGACTTGCAATTGATCATGTTTTTGCTGTTCGTTCTTTGTTTTCGAGACAATATTAGAGAAGTGGTTTACCCACACATCTCCATTTTGGATAGATAATTCTTCGTGTTGTTGTTTGTTTAGTGTTTTCCAATTTTCCCAGAAGTGGTTCGATTCTATGGATTCTTCAAATACATTGAGCTGATTTCTGACGTGCTGTTTCTTCTTTTTTCCGTAGTGTATTTCTGTATTGTTTTAGTGATTCACCGTAGTGAAGGCGTAGACTCAGGTTTTTGCATTCTTCATCAAACCATTTGTCACTTTTATTAATTCTCTTAGGTTGTCTGCTTGACATGTTTAGATTTGATGGGAAAGCTGAGAGATCAAATATACTGTTTAGGTTTTCTACTGCCAAGTTTACACCTTCACAATTACAGTGAAAATGTTTTGTCCAGGTAGTTGTCTAAAAGGGATTGAATTTTTTCCTGCTCTTTTCCCTGCTCAGACCTTGTATTTTCCAGGATTTGATAGTGAAAGATTTGTGTTCTAGTGTCCAGTGTTGTTCTCCATTACAGTAGGTGGGACCAGCGCATGGTGAGCATCTGATATACATAAATCTTAGGTTGCAGGTTGGGGCTTAGGGGGGGGGGGGGGGGGGGGGCGCATTAGTGATGGTTGGGCCTGTTGCTCTGCTCACAGCCTGGGCATATGGGCAGCTGTCACTCTCTCTCTCCATCCCTCTCTCTCTACCTCCCTCCCTCTCTCTCTCTCTCTCTCGCTCACTTTTGTTCTCTCTCTCTCCCCCTCCCTCTCTCCCTCCCTCTCTCTCTCTCAATTTTGTTCTCTCTCTCTCTATCTCTCTCTCTCTCTCCCCCTCCCTCTCTCCCTCCCTCTCTCTCTCTCTCACTCAATATTGTTCTCCCTCTCCCTCTCTCTCTCTCTCTCTCTCTCTCTCTCCCCCTCCCTCTCTGCCTCCCTCTCTCTCTCGCAATTTTGTTCTCTCTCTCTCTATCTCTCTCTCTCTCTCCCCCTCCCTCTCTCTCTCTCCCCCTCCCTCTCTCCCTCTCTCTCTCTCCCCCTCCCTCTCTCCCTCCCTCTCTCTCTCTCTCACTCAATATGCTCTCTCTCTCTCTCTCTCTCTCTCTCTCTCTCTCTCTCTCTCTCTCTCTCTCTCTCTCTCTCTCTCTCTCTCTCTCTCTCTCTCTCTCTCTCTCTCTCTCTCTCTCTCTCTCTCTCTCTCTCTCTCTCTCTCTCTCTCTCTCTCTCTCTCTCTCTCTCTCTCTCTCTCTCTCTCTCTCTCTCTCTCTCTCTCTCTCTCTCTCTCTCTCTCTCTCTCTCTCTCTCTCTCTCTCTCTCTCATCCCTAGGCAGATTTGGCACTGCCTCACACTGCTAAATCTCCAGTCTGTTTTTATTCTCATCATAGATGTCATTGCTGATATATATACTGTGGCGTAGATCATTATGTATAGTGCATCCCAAAAGGCATCCTATTCCTTATGTAGTGCACTACGTTTGGCCAAGGCCCATAGGGATCTTTACAAAAGTAGTGCACTTTATAGGGAATAGGGATTCATTTGACCCGTCCCTCCCCAACATCATGCACTGAATCTTATTCACATTATGTTAGAAAACATTGACGTGGCCTATGGGGCTATCTCTACTGTCAGACACCACAATGAGAGTCTCTTCTCTACAGGATATCTCTTCTGTCAGACACCACAATGAGAGTCTCTACTCTACAGGATATCTCTTCTGTCAGACACCACAATGAGAGTCTCTTCTCTACAGGATATCTCTTCTGTCAGACACCACAATGAGAGTCTCTTCTCATGCCCAAAGACACATTATAATGATTGACTTGGCCTCACAGGCTTCGGTAACGTGTTAAGTAGAGTCTTGTCTTTTCCCCAAAGACACATAATAACCACCGGCAGGTCAATAGACCCTCTTATAAAATACGTACAGAGATTGTGTCTCAATCAGAATAGCCTGTATGAATAAATGGTTTGTCATCTCTAAAAGGGACAAAATAACAACATTACAGTCATTCAGAGACACAATCCATTGATCGATACTGCCAGGAGAGTCTAGGGAGAATCAGGGATGGAATTACCAATACAGTTGGGAAGATAAAGTGCATTCGGTAAGTGTTTCAGACCCCTCGACTTTTTCCACCTTTTGTAAAGTTACAGCCTTATTCTAAAAATGGATTAAAAAAAAAAGTATATAATTCCTGATCCATCTACACACAATACCCCATAATGACAAAGTGAAAACGGGTTTTTAGAAATTCTTGCAGATTTATTACATATAAAAAAATGGAAATATAACATTCACATAAGTATTCATACCCTTTACTCAGTACTTTGTTGAAGCACATTTTGGCAGCGATTACAGTCTTGAGTCTTCTTGGGTGTGACGCTACAAGCTTGGCACACCTGTATTTGGGGAGTTTCTCCCATTCTTCTCTGCAGATCCTCTCAAGCTCTGTCAGGTTGGATGGGGAGCGTCGCTGCACAGCTATTTGCAGGTCTCTCCAGAGGTGTTTGATCTGGTTCAAGTCCGGGCTCTGGCTGGGTCACTCAAGGACATTCAGAGACTTGTCCTGAAACCACTCCTGCGATGTCTTGGCTGTGTGCTTAGGGTCGTTGTCCTGTTGGAAGGTGAACCTTCACCCCCAGTCTGAGGTCCCGAGTGCTCTGGAGCAGGTTTTCATCAAGGATCTCTCTGTACTTTGCTCTGTTCATTTTTCCCTCAATCCTGACTAGTCTCCCAGTCCCTGCTGCAGAAAAACATCGCCACAGCATGATGCTGCTACCACCATGCTTCACCGTAGGGATAGTTCCAGGTTTCCTCTAGACGTGACGCTTGGCATTCAGGCCAAAGAGTTCATTCTTGGATTTATCAGACCAGAGAATCTTGTTTCTCATGGTCTGAGAGTCTTTAGGTGCCTTTGACAAACTCCAAGCAGGCTGTCATGTGCCTTTTACTGAGGAGTGGCTTCCGTCTGACCACTCTACCATAAAGGCCTGATTTGGTGGAGTGCAGCAGAGATCGTTGTCCTTATGGAAGGTTCTCCCATCTCCACAGAGAAGCTCTGTCAGAATGACCATCGGGTTCTTGGTAACGTCTCTGACCAAGGCCCTTCTCCCCCGATTGCTCAGTTTGGTCGGGGTATTGTGTCATTATGGGGTATTGTGTCATTATGGGGTATTGTGTCATTATGGGGTATTGAGTCATTATGGGGTATTGTGTCATTATGGGGTATTGTGTCATTATGGGGTATTGGGTCATTATGGGGTATTGTGTCATTATGGGGTATTGGGTCATTATGAAGTAGTGAGTCATTATGGGGTATTGAGTCATTATGGGGTATTGTGTCATTATGGGGTATTGAGTCATTATGGGGGTATTGAGTCATTATGGGGTATTGTCTCATTATGGGGTATTGTGTCATTATGGGGTATTGAGACATTATGGGGTATTGTGTCATTATGGGGTATTGAGTCATTATGGGGTATTGTCTCATTATGGGGTATTGAGTCATTATGGGGTATTGTGTCATTATGAGGTATTGAGTCATTATGGGGTATTGAGTCATTATGGGGTATTGAGTTATTATGGGGTATTGAGTCAGTATGGGGTATTGTGTCATTATGGGGTATTGTGTCATTATGGGGTATTGAGACATTATGGGGTATTGAGACATTATGGGGTATTGAGTCATTATGGGGTATTGTGTTATTATAGGGTATTGTGTCATTATGGGGTATTGAGTCATTATGGGGTATTGTGTTATTTTGGGGGTAGTATTGAGTCATTATGGGGGTATTGTGTCATTATGGGGGTAGTATTGAGTCATTATGGGGGTATTGTGTTATTATGGGGGTAGTATTGAGTCATTATGGGGGTAGAATTGAGTCATTATGGGGGTAGTATTTAGTCATTATGGGGGTAGTATTGAGTCATTATGGGGTATTGTGTCATTATGGGGTATTGTGTCATTATGGGGTATTGTGTCATTATGGGGTATTGTGTCATTATGGGGGTATTGAGTCATTACGGGGTATTGAGTCATTATGGGGTATTGAGTCATTATGGGGTATTGTGTCATTATGGGGTATTGGGTTCTTATGGGGTATTGAGTCATTATGGGGTATTGTGTCATTATGGGGTATTGAGTCATTATGGGGGTATTGTGTCATTACGGGGTATTGTGTCATTATGGGGTATTGGGTCATTATGGGGTATTGGGTCATTATGGGGGTATTGAGTCATTATGGGGTATTGGGTCATTATGGGGGTATTGAGTCATTATGGGGGTATTGAGTCATTATGGGGTATTAGGTCATTATGGGGTATTGGGTCATTATGGGGGTATTGTGTCATTATGGGGGTATTGAGTCATTATGGGGTATTGGGTCATTATGGGGTATTGGGTCATTATGGGGGTATTGAGTCATTATGGGGTATTGGGTCATTATGGGGGTATTGAGTCATTATGGGGTATTGGGTCATTATGGGGGTATTGGGTCATTATGGGGGTATTTTGTCATTATGGGGTATTGTGTCATTATGGGGGTATTGAGTCATTATGGGGTATTGGGTCATTATGGGGTATTGGGTCATTATGGGGGTATTGAGTCATTATGGGGTATTGGGTCATTATGGGGGTATTAGTCATTATGGGGTATTGGGTCATTATGGGGTATTGGGTCATTATGGGGGTATTGAGTCATTATGGGGTATTTGGTCATTATGGGGTATTGTGTCATTATGGGGTATTGAGTCATTATGGGGGTATTGTGTCATTATGAGGTATTGATTTGTTATGGGGTATTGTGTCATTATGGGGTATTGTATCATTACAGGGTATTGAGTCATTATGGGGTATTGTGTCATTATGGGGTATTGTGTCATTATGGGGTATTGTGTCATTATGGGGTATTGAGTCATTATGGGGTATTGAGTCATTACGGGGTATTGTGTTATTATGGGGTATTGTGTTATTATAGGGTACATACCCAGTATCCTATGACAGTGATTACCTGTGTCTGTACATACAGTACCAGTCAAAAGGGATTTCTTTATTTTAGTGAAGCCATCAAAACTATGAAATAACACATATGGAATCTTTTGGTAACCAAAAAAGTGTTAAAAAAATCAAAATATATTTTATATTTAATATTCTTCAAAGTAGCCACCCTTTGGCTTGATGAATGCTTTGCACACTATTGGCATTCTCTCAACCAGCTTCAACTGGAATGCTTTTCCAACAGTCTTGAAGGAGTTCCCACATATGCTGAGCACTTGTTGGTTGCTTTTCCTTCACTCTGTGGTCCAACTCATCCCAAACAATTTGAATTGGGTTGAGGTCGGCTGATTGTGGAGGCCAGGTCATCTGATGCAGCACTCCATCACTCTCCTTCTTGGTGAAATAGCACAAACACAGCCTGGAGGTGTGTTTTGGGTCATTGTCCTGTTGAAAAACAAATGATAGTCCCACTAAGCGTAAACCAGATGGTCTTGCTTATCGACGCAGAATGCTGTGGTAGCCATGCTGGTTAAGTGTGCCTTGAATTATATAAAAATCCCAGACAGTGTCACCAGCAAAGCACCCCAACACCATCAAACCTCCTCCTCCATGCTTCACGGTGGGAACCCCACATGTGGAGATCATCCGTTCACCTGCTCTGCATCTCACAAAGACACGGCGGTTGGAACCAAAAAATCTCAAATTTGGACTCATCAGACCAAAGGACAGATTTCCACCGGTCTAAAGTCCATTGCTCGTGTTTCTTGGCCCAAGCAAGTCTCTTCTTCTTATTGGAGTCCTTTAGTGGTGGTTTCTTTGCAGCAATTCAACCATGAAGGCCTGATTCACACAGTCTCCTCTGAACAGTTGATGTTGAGAGGTAGAGGTAACTCTGGCTCTTCCTTTCCTGTGGCGGTCCTCATGAGAGCCAGTTTCATAAAAGCTCTTGATGGTTTTTGCGACTGCACTTGAAGACTCTTTAAAAGTTCTTGACATTTTCCAGATTGATTGACCTTCATGTCTTAAAGCAATGATGGACTGTAGTTTCTCTTTGCTTATTTGATCTGTTCTTGCCATTTTATGGACTTGGTCTTTAATCAAATAGGGCTATCTTCTGTATACCAACCCTACCGTGTCACAATACAACTGATTGGCTCAAACGCATTAAGAAGGAAAGAAATTTAACAAATTAACTTTTAACAAGGCACACCTGTCAATTGAAATGCACTCCAGGTGACTACCTCATGAAGCTGGTTGAGAGAATGCCAAGAGTGTGTGTTACGTTCCCCAGTTTCTGTGTTGTGGTTTTGTATTTCAGGACAGGCTTCCTGAAATTCCCCCAAGCAGCTGATTGGTAGGCCCCATTTGATGATTGGAGCTGACCCCGCCCTCTCGTCAGAAACAGCTGTCTTCAATTACCAACTCCTTCTCCAGTTGTGTAAGCTTGGTCTTGGTTGTGGCTGAGAGACAGGTTTTGTTAAGTATTTTTGTAGCTGCTGATTTGCGATACAGTATGTGTGTGCCAATAGAACTGTGTTTTTGATTCTTGAAATGGTTTAATTACGTTTGGATTATTCTGTTTCATTTGTTCCCAGGGGGGAAGGGGAAGGCACCTTGGGAGTGCTTAGGCAAGAGGCCCGCGGGCATACATATACCCGTAGTATGTACTCTGTCTATGCACACTAGGTAAGACCTGGGACGGACCACCCCCTGTATTTTGGGTAGTGCACCAGGTGGTGCAAAGTTAGGTAAGTAGTGGGTTGGCAGGTAAGGTAGGAGAGGTACGGTAGGAGAGGTAAGGTAGGAGAGGTAAGGTAGGAGAGGTAAGGTACGAGAGATAAGGTAGGAGAGGTAAGGTAGGAGAGGTAAGGTAGGAGAGGTAAGGTAGGAGAGGTAAGGTAGGAGAGGTAAGGTAGGAGAGGTAAGGTAGGAGAGGTAAGGTAGGAGAGATAAGGTAGGAGAGGTAAGGTAGGAGAGGTAAGGTAGGAGAGGTAAGGTAGGAGAGGTAAGGTAGGAGAGGTAAGGTAGGAGAGGTAAGGTAGGAGAGGTAAGGTACGAGAGATAAGGTAGGAGAGGTAAGGTAGGAGAGGTAAGGTAGGAGAGGTAAGGTACGAGAGGTAAGGTAGGAGAGGTAAGGTAGGAGAGGTAAGGTAGGAGAGGTAAGGTAGGAGAGGTAAGGTAGGAGAGGTAAGGTAGGAGAGGTAAGGTAGGAGAGGTAAGGTAGGAGAGGTAAGGTAGGAGAGGTAAGGTAGGAGAGGTAAGGTAGGAGAGGGGGATGGCTTTGACATTAACTTTCTTTGCTTTGGTTCCGTTCAGCCCCATTTCCCAGAATTTACCGTGTGAAGGAAGCAATAAATTCCCTGTAAACGGTAAATTCTCTGTCTTTGTCATCCTTACACGCACCTACAGTCCCATACCTCTTTCACTTCACGGGGAGTTGAGTTGTAGCAAGGTGTTGCGTTCCCTCTTCCCGAGAGGTGTACTTAACAGTGTGCAAGGGTGGCGACAAAATAGAAAATATATTTTGATTTGTTTAACACTTTTTTTGGTTACTACATGATTCCATATGTGTTATTTAATAGTTTTAATGTCTGTACTATTATTCTACAATGTAGAAAATAGTAAAAATAAAGAAAAACCCTTGAATGAGTAGGTGTGTCCAAACTTTTGATTGGTAGTGTACATGTGATGCCTTATGGCTCTCCTTGGTTCGATAAGACACCCTTGTTCCAACCCTGTCTCATATCAGTTATCTTATAATAGTAGATCTGTGACTGTACTTACAGGTGATCCTGACGTAGTCTTTATATCAGAGTAATACTTACAGGTGATCCTGACGTAGTCTTTATATCAGAGTAATACTTACAGGTGATCCTGACATAGTCTTTATATCAGAGTAATACTTACAGGCGATCCTGACGTATGCCTTTTGGCTCTTCTGGGTTCCCGTAGTGCTCCAGGCGACACACTGGCACCAATAGTCGTCCAGACCAAAGATCTTCTCAACCTGCTGTCTGGAGATATCTATCTTCACCTGCATGATGGGCAGACCTGCAACACAGACCATAGAGACTACAGTTAGGACCTGCAACACAGACCATAGAGACTACAGTTAGGACCTGCAACACAGACCGTAGAGACTACAGTTAGGACCTGCAACACAGACCATAGAGACTACAGTTAGGACCTGCAACACAGACCATAGAGACTACAGTTAGGACTGTCTAGACCTGCAACACAGACCATAGAGACTACAGTTAGGACCTGCAACACAGACCGTAGAGACTACAGTTAGGACCTGCAACACAGACCATAGAGACTACAGTTAGGACCTGCAACACAGACCATAGAGACTACAGTTAGGACCTGCAACACAGACCGTAGAGACTACAGTTAGGACCTGCAACACAGACCGTAGAGACTACAGTTAGGACCTGCAACACATACCATAGAGACTACAGTTAGGACCTGCAACACAGACCGTAGAGACTACAGTTAGGACCTGCAACACAGACCGTAGAGACTACAGTTAGGACCTGCAACACAGACCGTAGAGACTACAGTTAGGACCTGCAACACATACCATAGAGACTACAGTTAGGACCTGCAACACAGACCGTAGAGACTACAGTTAGGACCTGCAACACAGACCATAGAGACTACAGTTAGGACCTGCAACACAGACCATAGAGACTACAGTTAGGACCTGCAACACAGACCGTAGAGACTACAGTTAGGACCTGCAACACAGACCATAGAGACTACAGTTAGGACCTGCAACACAGACAATAGAGACTACAGTTAGGACTGTCTAGAGGTAGGATACAGAATAGAGTCAGGAGACAGGACACTGACCATAGGAAGGATACAGAATAGAGTCAGGAGACAGGACACTGACCATAGGAAGGATACAGAATAGAGTCAGGAGACAGAACACTGACCATAGGAAGGATTCAGAATAGAGTCAGGAGACAGGACATTGACCATAGGAAGGATACAGAATAGAGTCAGGAGACAGGACACTGACCATAGGAAGGATACAGAATAGAGTCAGGAGACAGGACATTGACCATAGGAAGGATACAGAATAGAGTCAGGAGACAGGACACTGACCATAGGAAGGATACAGAATAGAGTCAGGAGACAGGACACTGACCATAGGAAGGATATAGAATAGTGTCAGAAGACAGGACACTGACGATAGGAAGGATATAGAAAAGAGTCAGAAGACAGGACACTGACGATAGGAAGGATATAGAAGAGTCAGTAGACAGGACGGATACAGACCATAGGAAGGATATAGAATAGAGTCAGGAGACAGGACACTGACCATAGGTAGGATACAGAATAGAGTCAGGAGACAGGACACTGACCATAGGAAGGATACATAATAGAGTCAGGTGACAGTTAGGAAATAGAGCAGATGTCTAGTTTGAGATTAAGATTGACTTCAGGTTCAGTCTAGGGTTAGGACACAGTTCAGAGTCAGGACACTGCCAGGGGTCAGAGTAACAGTTCAGAGTCAGGACACTGCCAGGGGTCAGGACACAGTTCAGAGTCAGGACACCGCCAGGGGTCAGAGTAACAGTTCAGAGTCAGGACACCGCCAGGGTTAGGACACAGTTCAGAGTCAGGACACTGCCAGGGGTCAGAATAACAGTTCAGAGTCAGGACACTGCCAGGGGTCAGAATAACAGTTCAGAGTCAGGACACTGCCAGGGGTCAGAGTAACAGTTCAGAGTCAGGACACTGCTTGGGGTTAGGACACAGTTCAGAGTCAGGACACTGCTTGGGGTTAGGACACAGTTCAGAGTCAGGACACTGCCAGGGGTCAGAGTAACAGTTCAGAGTCAGGACACTGCCAGGGGTCAGAGTAACAGTTCAGAGTCAGGACACTGCTTGGGGTTAGGACACAGTTCAGAGTCAGGACACTGCCAGGGGTCAGAGTACCAGTTCAGAGTCAGGACACTGCCAGGGGTCAGAGTAACAGTTCAGAGTCAGGACACTGCCAGGGGTCAGAGTAACAGTTCAGAGTCAGGACACTGCCAGGGGTTAGGACACAGTTCAGAGTCAGGACACTGCTTGGGGTCAGAATAACAGTTCAGAGTCAGGACACTGCTTGGGGTTAGGACACAGTTCAGAGTCAGGACACTGCCAGGGGTCAGAGTACCAGTTCAGAGTCAGGACACTGCCAGGGGTCAGAGTAACAGTTCAGAGTCAGGACACTGCCAGGGGTCAGAGTAACAGTTCAGAGTCAGGACACTGCCAGGGGTCAGAGTAACAGTTCAGAGTCAGGACACCGCCAGGGGTCAGAGTACCAGTTCAGAGTCAGGACACTGCCAGGGGTCAGAATAACAGTTCAGAGTCAGGACACTGCCAGGGGTTAGGACACAGTTCAGAGTCAGGACACTGCCAGGGGTCAGAGTAACAGTTCAGAGTCAGGACACTGCCAGGGGTCAGAGTAACAGTTCAGAATCAGGACACTGCCAGGGGTCAGAGTAACAGTTCAGAGTCAGGACACTGCCAGGGGTCAGAGTAACAGTTCAGAGTCAGGACACTGCCAGGGGTCAGAGTAACAGTTCAGAGTCAGGACACTGCCAGGGGTCAGAGTAACAGTTCAGAGTCAGTACACTGCCAGAGATCAGAGTAACAGTTCAGAGTCAGGACACTGCCAGGGGTCAGAGTAACAGTTCAGAGTCAGGACACTGCCAGGGGTCAGAGTAACAGTTCAGAGTCAGTACACTGCTTGGGGTCAGAGTAACAGTTCCGAGTCAGGACACTGCCAGGGGTCAGAGTAACAGTTCAGAGTCAGGACACTGCCAGGGGTCAGAGTAACAGTTCAGAGTCAGGACACTGCCAGGGGTCAGAGTAACAGTTCAGAGTCAGGACACTGCCAGGGGTCAGAGTAACAGTTCAGAGTCAGGACACTGCCAGGGGTCAGAGTAACAGTTCAGAGTCAGGACACTGCCAGGGGTCAGAATAACAGTTCAGAGTCAGGACACTGCCAGGGGTTAGGACACAGTTCAGAGTCAGGACACTGCCAGGGGTCAGAATAACAGTTCAGAGTCAGGACACTGCCAGGGGTTAGGACACAGTTCAGAGTTAGGACACTGCCAGGGGTTAGGACACAGTTCAGAGTCAGGACACTGCCAGGGGTCAGAGTAACAGTTCAGAGTCAGGACACTGCCAGGGGTCAGAGTAACAGTTCAGAGTCAGTACACTGCCAGGGATCAGAGTAACAGTTCAGAGTCAGGACACTGCCAGGGGTCAGAGTAACAGTTCAGAGTCAGGACACTGCCAGGGGTCAGAGTAACAGTTCAGAGTAAGGACACTGCCAGGGGTCAGAGTAACAGTTCAGAGTCATTACACTGCTTGGGGTCAGAGTAACAGTTCCGAGTCAGGACACTGCCAGGGGTCAGAGTAACAGTTCAGAGTCAGGACACTGCCAGGGGTCAGAGTAACAGTTCAGAGTCAGGACACTGCCAGGGGTCAGAGTAACAGTTCAGAGTCAGGACACTGCCAGGGGTCAGAGTAACAGTTCAGAGTCAGGACACTGCCAGGGGTCAGAGTAACAGTTCAGAGTCAGGACACTGCCAGGGGTCAGAATAACAGTTCAGAGTCAGGACACTGCCAGGGGTTAGGACACAGTTCAGAGTCAGGACACTGCCAGGGGTCAGAATAACAGTTCAGAGTCAGGACACTGCCAGGGGTTAGGACACAGTTCAGAGTCAGGACACTGCCAGGGGTCAGAGTAACAGTTCAGAGTCAGGACACTGCCAGGGGTCAGAGTAACAGTTCAGAATCAGGACACTGCCAGGGGTCAGAGTAACAGTTCAGAGTCAGGACACTGCCATGGGTCAGAGTAACAGTTCAGAGTCAGGACACTGCCAGGGGTCAGAGTAACAGTTCAGAGTCAGGACACTGCCAGGGGTCAGAGTAACAGTTCAGAGTCAGTACACTGCCAGGGATCAGAGTAACAGTTCAGAGTCAGGACACTGCCAGGGGTCAGAGTAACAGTTCAGAGTCAGGACACTGCCAGGGGTCAGAGTAACAGTTCAGAGTCAGTACACTGCCAGGGATCAGAGTAACAGTTCCGAGTCAGGACACTGCCAGGGGTCAGAGTAACAGTTCAGAGTCAGGACACTGCCAGGGGTCAGAGTAACAGTTCAGAGTCAGGACACTGCCAGGGGTCAGAGTAACAGTTCAGAGTCAGGACACTGCCAGGGGTCAGAGTAACAGTTCAGAGTCAGGACACTGCCAGGGGTCAGAGTAACAGTTCAGAGTCAGGACACTGCCAGGGGTCAGAATAACAGTTCAGAGTCAGGACACCGCCAGGGGTCAGAGTAACAGTTCAGAGTCAGGACACTGCCAGGGGTCAGAGTAACAGTTCAGAGTCAGGACACTGCCAGGGGTCAGAATAACAGTTCAGAGTCAGGACACCGCCAGGGTCAGAGTAACAGTTCAGAGTCAGGACACTGCCAGGGGTTAGGACACAGTTCAGAGTCAGGACACCGCCAGGGGTCAGAATAACAGTTCAGAGTCAGGACACTGCCAGGGGTCAGAGTAACAGTTCAGAGTCAGGACACTGCCAGGGGTCAGAATAACAGTTCAGAGTCAGGACACCGCCAGGGTCAGAGTAACAGTTCAGAGTCAGGACACTGCCAGGGGTTAGGACACAGTTCAGAGTCAGGACACCGCCAGGGGTCAGAATAACAGTTCAGAGTCAGGACACTGGCATTGATGTCAGGGTAACAGTTCAGAGTCAGGACACCGCCAGGGGTCAGAGTAACAGTTCAGAGTCAGGACACTGCCAGGGGTTAGGACACAGTTCAGAGCCAGGACACTGCCAGGGGTTAGGACACAGTTCAGAGTCAGGACACTGCCAGGGGTCAGAGTAACAGTTCAGAGTCAGGACACTACCAGGGGTCAGAGTAACAGTTCAGAGTCAGGACACTGCCAGGGGTCAGAGTAACAGTTCAGAGTCAGGACACCGCCAGGGGTCAGAGTAAAGGAGGCGAGTTTGTGTTTAGTCTGGGGTCATGACATACAGTAGATCAGACAGAAGCAGTGGATACAGACGTCAGGATTCAAAAGAAGTCTAGAACTACCAAAGGTAACTATATCTAGAGCCAGAACTGAGGTCTATATAGAGTCCATCTCGAGCCAGAACTGAGGTCTATATAGAGTCCATCTAGAGTCAGAACTGAGGTCCATCTAGAGTCCATCTAGAGCCAGAACTGAGGTCTATATAGAGTCCATCTAGAGTCAGAACTGAGATCTATATAGAGTCCATCTAGAGTCAGAACTGAGGTATATAGAGTCCATCTAGAGTCAGAACTGAGGTCTATATAGAGTCCATCTAGAGTCAGAACTGAGGACTATATAGAGTCCATCTAGAGCCAGAACTGAAGTCTATATAGAGTCCATCTACAGTCAGAACTGAGGTCTATATAGAGTCCATCTAGAGCCAGAACTGAGGTCTATATAGAGTCCATCTAGAGCCAGAGCTGAGGTCTATTTAGAGTCCATCTACAGTCAGAACTGAGGTCTATTTAGAGTCCATCTAGAGTCAGAACTGAGGTCTATTTAGAGTCCATCTAGAGTCAGAACTGAGGTCTATATAGAGTCCATCTAGAGTCAGAACTGAGGTCTATATAGAGTCCATCTAGAGCCAGAGCTGAGGTCTATATAGAGTCCATCTAGAGCCAGAACTGAGGTCTATATAGAGTCCATCTAGAACCAGAACTGAGGTATATAGAGTCCATCTAGAGCCAGAACTGAGGTCTCAGCTACATGAAGAGCCAGAACTGAATCCTGCAAACTTGGTTTGAGAGGAGAACATTGCAATGGCCGCCAGCAAATAAGGATTTATTTCAAAGAAGAGCCCCCCCCCCCCCCCCCCCCAAAAAAAAAAAAAAAAATATAATACAAACAAGCTCAACACCGAAAGGGGAAGTGAAGAAAGGGAAGTGAAGAAAGGGAAGTGAAGAAAGGGAAGTGAAGAAAGGGAAGTGAAGAAAGGGAAGTGAAGAAATGGAAGTGAAGAAAGGGAAGTGAAGAAAGGGAAGTGAGGAAAGGGAAGTGAAGAAAGGGAAGTGAGGAAAGGGAAGTGAAGAAAGGGAAGTGAAGAAAGGGAAGTGAAGAAAGGGAAGTGAAGAAAGGGAAGTGAGGAAAGGGAAGTGAGGAAAGGGAAGTGAGGAAAGGGAAGTGAAGAAAGGGAAGTGAAGAAAGGGAAGTGAAGAAAGGGAAGTGAAGAAAGGGAAGTGAAGAAAGGGAAGTGAAGAAAGGGAAGTGAGGAAAGGGAAGTGAAGAAAGGGAAGTGAGGAAAGGGAAGTGAAGAAAGGGAAGTGAGGAAAGGGAAGTGAAGAAATGGAAGTGAGGAAAGGGAAGTGAGGAAAGGGAAGTGAAGAAAGGGAAGTGAAGAAAGGGAAGTGAAGAAAGGGAAGTGAGGAAAGGGAAGTGAGGAAAGGGAAGTGAGGAAAGGGAAGTGAGGAAAGGGAAGTGAAGAAAGGGAAGTGAGGAAAGGGAAGTAAGGAAAGGGAAGTGAAGAAAGGGAAGTGAAGAAAGGGAAGTGAGGAAAGGGAAGTGAGGAAAGGGAAGTGAGGAAAGGGAAGTGAAGAAAGGGAAGTGAAGAAAGGGAAGTGAGGAAAGGGAAGTGAGGAAAGGGAAGTGAAGAAAGGGAAGTGAAGAAAGGGAAGTGAAGAAAGGGAAGTGAAGAAAGGGAAGTGAAGAAAGGGAAGTGAAGAGGTGTCATTTTGTGGTCGGTAATCCAGACCGTTAAAACACTGCTGTCAATTGGTTTAAAGAGAGGAAACAGAGCAGAACAGTCACTTTACTGTTCCGTGCTTAAAGGTACAATCAACGGATTGTAGTTTTATAAGAACAAAGGACCTGACAAATAGTCATTTATAAGCTCATATGACACTGAAAATGAATCAAATCAAATCAAATCAAACAAATCAATCGCTGATGGGATAGCATGAAATATCTCAAGACTGTCCCTTTAATCTTGGTAGGGGACTATTTCCCTCAACAGCATCTCTGCTACATGGTTGGTTACACTATCCTATTCCCTGTATAGTACCCTACTTTAGACCAGAAAGCCTATGGCGAAGTGTCATATTTATTTACCGTTGGAAAGTGTGATCCTCTTCAGTAGGAGATTACGTTGACCTCTAACAAACAGTATATGTGCTATAGCACAGATCAGAGAGCAAACGGGACAGTAGGAGATTACGTTGACCTCTAACAAACAGTATATGTGCTATAGCATAGATCAGAGAGCAAACGGGACAGTTGATGTGAATTGTATTTTTTTGTTGTTGTTGTCGTCTGGATTAAAGAGGAAAAATCTAATGTTATATGAAAGTCAAACAACCACAAAATGACCTGAGATAGAAACTCTGACAAAACTGCATAAATAAACTACACCAACCTAAACAAGTATTGTGTTGTGATAGTAAAGCCTTGTTCTCTTAGTACCAAATGGCACCCCAATTTCATATTTAGTGCACTTATTTTGATCAGGGAACACAGGGTTCTGGTTCAAAGTAGTGTACTATCTAGGGAATATGGTTGCATTTAGGGCACAATCCTTGTTTGTTGTTCCATGAAATCACATTTTTCATTACATTTTCTCTTGACCTTTAGATGGACCCCAAAAGCCAATAGTATTTTCTGTATATTGAGAAATGACCCTGACTGACTCCATCTCTCTCTGTCTCTCTCTGTCTCTCTCTGTCTCTCTCTGTCTCTCTCTCTCTCTCTCTCTCTCTCTCTCTCTCTCTCTCTCTCTCTCTCTCTCTCTCTCTCTCTCTCTCTCTCTCTCTCTCTCTCTCTCTCTCTCTCTCTCTCTTCTCTCTCTCTCTCTCTCTCCCCGTCTCTTTCTCTGTCTCTCTTTATCTCTCTCTCTGCCCGCTCTCTCTCTCTTTCTCTCATGAAGAGCTTGTCATGTTTCCTCTCTTCTTCTGTGTAATCCCTCCTCTCGGGGGTCCAGAGAGAGACAGAGAGAGGTGGAGAACCTCTCATAGACGACCAGGCAACATGAAGCATCCTATAGACAACGTTCTCCCCATCTATCCACTATGCTTCAGTACCCTATGAGGGACAATATAACATGGACCACTTCTTCCCTGCTGTGTGTTACACCAAACCAGTAGGTCAAAAGTACAACCCCCACGTGAAGAGTCCATTCAGACCTGTTGAAGACAAGCTGATGTTATGTACCGAATGTCTCTAGCATTTATCTGAAAGACTTACAGACAAAACAGACAGACATGCTCCCCTCCAATACACACACACACACGCACGCACGCACGCACGCACGCACGCACGCACGCACGCACGCACACACACACACACACACACACACACACACACACACACACACACACACACACACACACACACACACACACTTGACCTGTTTGAGGGCTATCTTTTCAGCTCTCATCTGAAGCGGCATGGATCCGGTCTCGTAAGTGGCACCCATCAGGACCACCCCTATATGGTAATTACCCATCAGGACCACCCCTATATGGTAATTACCCATCAGGACCACCCCTATATGGTAATTACTGTGTTCTGTAGCGGTAAATGGCTGTGGTGTTGATACCGGCTATTCATTGGACCAAACTGGGAGGCCTTTTGGCAACAATTTGAGGTAAATTATGTTTGGATAAATGAGGGGCTGTAAACACACACAGACAATCAAGATCACGATCACACACACGCACGCACGATCACACACACGCACACACGCACGCACGCACGCACGCACACACGCACGCACGCACGCACGCACGCACACACACACACACACACACACACACACACACACACACACACACACACACACACACACACACACACACACACACACAGAGGTGTTCTGGGCCATCAGAGAGCATACGTAGCTGGCTGGCTGAGACTTCACACCTATGTAGTGCACTACTTTAGACCAGCGCCCTATTGGCACCCTATTCCCTATATAGTGAACTACTTTAGACCAGCGCCCTATTGGCACCCTATTCCCTATATAGTGAACTACTTTAGACCAGCGCCCTATTGGCACCCTATTCCCTATATAGTGCACTACTTTAGACCAGCACCCTATTCCCTATATAGTGCACTACTTTAGACCAGAGCCCTTTTGGCCCCTGAGTATTGAGAGAGTCAGTGGTAGAACCCCATGCGTGTTGACTTTAATAGAGTAGCTTGTTTTACTGAGTGTGTGTGTATGTGTGTGTGTGTGTGTGTGTGTGTGTGTGTGTGTGTGTGTGTGTGTGTGTGTGTGTGTGTGTGTGTGTGTGTGTGTGTGTGTGTGTGTGTGTCAGGGTCTTAATAGAGGGTTTCCCAGTGATTACCTCCACAACCCTAATAGCCTGAGGGTGTGTGTCTGCTAATATGGATTCAGGTACTTCTATTAGTTACTGTAGCTCCCCTGTCTGCTAATATGGATTCAGGTTCTTCTACTGTAGCTCCTCTGTCTGCTAATATGGATTCAGGTACTTCTATTAGTTACTGTAGCTCCTCTGTCTGCTAATATGGATTCAGGTTCTTCTATTAGTTACTGTAGCTCCTCTGTCTGCTAATATGGATTCAGGTTCTTCTATTAGTTACTGTAGCTCCTCTGTCTGCTAATATGGATTCAGGTACTTCTATTAGTTACTGTAGCTCCCCTGTCTGCTAATATGGATTCAGGTACTTCTACTGTAGCTCCTCTGTCTGCTAATATAGATTCAGGTACTTCTATTAGTTACTGTAGCTCCTCTGTCTGCTAATATGGATTCAGGTACTTCTACTGTAGCTCCTCTGTCTGCTAATATGGATTCAGGTACTTCTATTAGTTACTGTAGCTCCTCTGTCTGCTAATATGGATTCAGGTACTTCTATTAGTTACTGTAGCTCCTCTGTCTGCTAATATGGATTCAGGTACTTCTACTGTAGCTCCTCTGTCTGCTAATATGGATTCAGGTACTTCTATTAGTTACTGTAGCTCCTCTGTCTGCTAATATGGATTCAGGTACTTCTATTAGTTACTGTAGCTCCCCTGTCTGCTAATATGGATTCAGGTACTTCTACTGTAGCTCCTCTGTCTGCTAATATAGATTCAGGTACTTCTATTAGTTACTGTAGTTCCTCTGTCTGCTAATATAGATTCAGGTTCTTCTATTAGTTACTGTAGTTCCTCTGTCTGCTAATATGGATTCAGGTACTTCTTCTATTAGTTACTGTAGCTCCTCTGTCTGCTAATTTGGATTCAGGTACTTCTATTAGTTACTGTAGCTCCTCTGTCTGCTAATATGGATTCAGGTACTCCTATTAGTTACTGTAGCTCCTCTGTCTGCTAATATGGATTCAGGTACTTCTACTGTAGCTCCTCTGTCTGCTAATATGGATTCAGGTACTTCTACTGTAGCTCCTCTGTCTGCTAATATGGATTCAGGTACTCCTATTAGTTACTGTAGCTCCTCTGTCTGCTAATATGGATTCAGGTACTTCTATTAGTTACTGTAGCTCCTCTGTCTGCTAATATGGATTCAGGTACTTCTTTGTGGTTATTGTTAGTGTACATACCGTATACCTCAGGTTTCCTTGACGCTGGAAGTGGCCCTCACGTCCTTCAATGCTATTATTTAGCTGCTAGGAACAAGTGCTGGATTAGTGTTATTGTCAATGTATGTTATTGACTACATGTGACCGGATTCAGGAAGATTGGCGTATGTCGCAAGGCACTTCTTCACAGGAGATTTATTTGAACGAAGAACATGTGAGCTCCTGGAACACGTGAGCTCCTGGAACACGTGAGCTCCTGGAACACGTGAGCTCCTGGAACACGTGAGCTCCTGGAACACGTGAGCTCCTGGAACACGTGAGCTCCTGGAACACGTGAGCTCCTGGAACACGTGAGCTCCTGGAACACGTGAGCTCCTGGACTACGTGAGCTCCTGGAACACGTGAGCTCCTGGAACACGTGAGCTCCTGGAACACGTGAGCTCCTGGAACACGTGAGCTCCTGGAACACGTGAGCTCCTGGAACATGTGAGCTCCTGGAACACGTGAGCTCCTGGAACACGTGAGCTTTCATGTGCCTTAATAACAAACGTGTATGCCATCTGTAAATACGAATACATTTCTTAAACTACCAACCTAGTTGATTTAGCTACGGAAAAAGAGGGAGATAACCTTCCCTTTATGGAGAATTGTTGCTATTGTTCTCAACAACATGGCTGCCCTGTATTTTAGCAGGCGCAATCGATAAAGATTAGTGGCAAAAAATTGTGATGAACTACTTTACTTTCTGCACACGGTTAGTGTGAACTGGAGTGACTTGACACAACGGGCCAAACAAGTGTTGATCCCATGTATACGGGTAACATTTTCAGATATTATACGTTTCTACTTCTGTCAGAAAGATGTTTTCACTGCAAGTTAAAGGGTACTGTTAGCTAGCTAGTGAACGTTAGCCTGTTAGCTCGCTAGCTAACGTTACGTGTATGATCTGTGTAGTGATATTATTCGTATCTCACAAAGTCAGTGGTATTGCTAGTTATAGTCTAATGTTAGCTAGCTAGCTAACATTAAACCTAGTTAGTTAGCTTTAGCTACCTGCAGATTCATACTACAGCATTTCATGCATGGTGGCTAGCTATGACACTTGTCTTTGTACTGTCGCTAGGCATTGGGATGATGGTTCATTGTTTAGCTAGCTAGCTACATGTCTAAACAAGAGACTCCACGTCACCAGATGATTACAGGACCCATCAAGTTAGCCAGGTGTGTCTGAGGGATGATTACAGCCATCTATTGTATTTCATGAACATGTGTATATGCCTAGACAATATCCAGCTAGATGTGGCTGGGGGGGGGGGGGATTACAGTCATCTATTGTATTTCATGAACATGTGTACATGCCTAGACAATAGTGACCCATCCAGCTAGATGTGGCTTGGGGGGGGGGGGGGGGTTACAGCATTTCTTTCACATGACCCATCAATTTAGACCAGTGTGTCTGGGTCAGCATCTTCTAATAATTATATAATATGAATAAAATATGTTCATATGGACACTTTCTATTTTTGATATTGCTGCTATTGGGGTGGCAGGTAGCCTAGTGGTTAAAGCGTTGGACTAGTAACCGAAAGGTTGCCAGATTGAATCCCTGAGCTGACAAGGTAAAAATCTGTCGTTCTGCCCCTGAACAAGGCAGTTAACCCACTGTTCCCCGGTAGGCCGTCATTGTAAATAAGAATTTGTTCTTGTCTGA